>NW_010270434.1:0-24602 GCF_000690775.1 Eurypyga helias
GATTCTATGATTCTATGAACATTTTATTTAAGAAGAGAATTTTAAAACCTGTTATTGACAGGGGATGAATCATTACCACCCCACAGAATAAGTATGAAACCAAAACGAGCACCTTGATAGCACAGTATCCAAAGCAGTGAGGAATTACATAAAGCAACTTATATATAGCAACTTGCTACTGCACATGAGTCCTGAAGCCTTCATGAAGGGGCAAGGCACCTTGAATTACACAGCACGTATCCCAACACCAAAGCCCACACACAAGCTGGTAACATAAGCATACCAACTGTGGTCAACACCAGAGTTAAATTGTGAATCTACAGAAAAATGCTCATGTGTAAGCTCCTGTTTTGTGATCAGTGCCACGTAACTTGAGGTGCCTTAGCCCTTCTCTTTGCATTGTCATGAAAACTGTTTTCCACTAAGATCGACAATGCAGAAGCCTTGGCTCAAATCAGTATGTCCTGCCTTTTCTAGCTGCAAGTCACAATGCCAACAGTGCCCTATCACAGCTGCCACCATTTCCTCTTCCAACCTTCACCTTATTTTTTTCTTTATTTTCCCTTCTATTTTGGGATCTGTTGCTAAGTCGTAGTCCATAGCTCGCACTGCTATTTAGACAGGAAAAGTATAAACTTGAGCTCAGTCTCACGCTTTTGCTGATGCTATTGCAGCACAAGACCAAAACGGAACCCTTGGCTATGCAGATGGGAGCTGCTCCAGCAACAGCCTGTACTACATGTCACTGCAGGGTCTAGATGAAAAAAGTTATTTTCTGTACATACTTTGCAAGTCACCGTCAGCCTTGAGAAAATGGAAAACCTCACCACTGCAGATTTGCTTTGCCCTCATTGCTTCCTCCTCTTCTACAAAGATTAGCTTAGAGACTATGGGCAAAGGTTGGAAAACTCAGTTTCAGTATTCCTTGCGAAGTGTTGTTCTTGCCTTCTGGATTTTACCGTCAGCCCTGTAGTATTTAGGACTTTTCTTATTGTTAAACACACAACCTGAATATAATACAGAAGTCAACACATGCTACAATATGAACCTGAGTTTAACATCTGATCTCATCTTCACATCATTCAGGATTTTTTTTATGTCACTACTACATGAATAGCAGCAAGTCCAAACAGGCTTGTATGTTCCATTTTGTCATGAGACTAAGTTTTCAAGCACTGAGAGTTTTTAAGAGAACGGTATGTTAACTGAAGATATCTTGCCATCATATTAGTACAAGAAGCAGGTAATACAAAGTCACAGGTAGCAGGAAACAGAGAAATTCCAACTGCATAGTTGCCAGGC
Source organism: Eurypyga helias (assembly GCF_000690775.1). Taxonomy (NCBI): domain Eukaryota; kingdom Metazoa; phylum Chordata; class Aves; order Eurypygiformes; family Eurypygidae; genus Eurypyga; species Eurypyga helias. The sequence goes on from NW_010270434.1 coordinate 1,303, forward strand.
CTCAACCATCCAAAAAAAATTTATTCAGTATTTTCAGACCCAATGTTCAGGTGTTTATAACTTTGCCAAGTTACGCATCCAGATCAAGGTTTTTCACTGCACATATCTAACACACGGGTCATGAGCCCCACCCCGCAGTTCTGCATCCAGCTCTGGGGCCCCCGACATGGACATGTTGGAGCGAGCCCAGAGGAGACTACAAAGATGGTCAGAGGGCTGGAGCACCTCTGCTATGCTAAAAAGGCTGAGAGAGTTGGGCTTGTTCAGCCTGGAGAAGAGAAGGCTCCGGGGAGACCTTATTGCAGCCTTCCAGTACCTGAAAGGGCTACAAGGAAGCTGGGGGGGACTTTTTACAAGGGCCTGTAGTGACAGGACAAGGGGTGATGGGTTTAAACTGAAAGAGGGTAGATTTAGATTAGATATCAGGAAGAAATCCTTCCCAGAGAGGGTGGTGAGGCACTGGGAAAGGTTGTAGATGCCCCATCCCTGGAAGTGCTCAAGGCCAGGCTGGATGAGGCTTTGAGCAACCTGGTCTAGTGGAAGGTGTCCCTGTCCTTGGTAGAGGGGTTGGAACTGGATGGTCTTTAAGGTCCCTTCCAACCCAAACCATTCTATGATATTCCACTTAAAAGCTTTAGTGCTTCACATCACTGTGAATTTGCAGGAAGCAACAACGCACCATCCTGAGTTCCACAAGTTGTTCTCTACTCACAAGAAAGATTCAAATTCAGCTTAAGTTCAAACCTTTAACTAGCAAAATCAGTTTGGCTTTGTGTTTTTTTAAAGCAGAGTTACGAAATCTGCTCTTTTTATACTTCTCCACCTAGTACCACTCTGTGCCAGGTATTAGAAGCAAGACAAGCAAGGAAACGTATGAAAACAAAACCTGTATCTAAAGATTTGGTGAGGATGAGGCACACAAGAAACAAGAAGACAACAGATAGGGAACTGAGTCTCTACACATTAAAGCAGAGAACTCTACAACTCTAAAACAACAAAAGTGTATTCTATACAGCACGCACGAAACAGCATGACTACTGGATGTGCACGTGGTCTACTTGGTGGTTACTCTCCTTCAGTCTCTATGTCATGCAGGCAGGGTCGAGAAGCAGGCAGGGTCTTTTAGCCTCCCACTGACCTTTAATTTTATTTTTTTAAGTACTGAAAGCTAAGAATTTGATCTAACAAAGTTATAGCTACTACTAAGATCTCTTTTGGTGAAGAGTAAAATGCGACCTGCCAACTACAAAGACAAAGAAAGGAAAAGGGGCTAGAGAATAGGAAGGAAAGAAATCGGAAGCTGCAGTGCAGATGCAGCGAGACCAATGTGAGAAGGAAGTGGTCAGGAGGAGGAAAACCATGCAGGCAACGAATGCGCAGAAGGAAGTAACTTCCAGAGCTGAAAATACAGAAAGCTGGTGGATGACATAACCCTAAAGTCCCTCGGCAAGCCCAGCTCTGTCTGCTGCTGTATGAGGCCCCGGCTATCTGCAAGCAGAAACTTTTCTTTCTCCAAATTAATACCGTGACTGTTTTTAAAATAAATAGCCCCATGTTTCTGGAAAAAAAAAGAAAAGAACACCAAAAAAAAAGGAACTCTTCATGGCCCTGTGCAAATGTGATCCAACAAGCCTAACCCAACCCTGAACTCAGCTGTTAAATAGCGGGTGGAAGTTCAGAAAATGTTGCACTATTCTGTAGCAATGACAGCTGATGGAAAACAGGACAGAAAGATGGAGGCAGGCCAAGCAAAAGGGTCACTGGTACAACGCAAGGACTGTATTAAAACTGCAGCTGTAAAAAAGAGAAGAATATAATTGGGAAATGTTATTAAAAGACCAGGAAATAATCAGAGAATAAAAATAAATAGTCAGCCATGTCTAACCACCTGCTTTGGGGAGGTTTAAAGATACTAATAAAAGGCTAACATTTCAGCCCTGCCAGTGCTGAAGGTTAATCTCAGGAGCACCAATATCAACAGGTAGTTGCATGGTCCGGCAAGGTCGCGCCGGGAAAGCCCGAGAAAATGCACACAAATGCTGCCTCTTCCTCTTCCATCACCTCTGTCTCATGCCATTTCTATCCAGAGCCCACTCTCATCAAGGTCTTTGTTTTGGCTTCCCGCTGCCTCCCTCTCACCTCTTCAACTGACACTATCTCCCATACCTGCTCTGTTTCTAATGACATACCTACAATGAGCCAGCCGTGTGCGCTGGCAGCCCAGAAAACCAACTGTATCTTGGGCTGTATCCAGAGAAGTGTGGCCAGCAGGTCGAGGGAGGGGATTCTGCCCCTGTACTCTGCTCTGGTGAGACCCCCCCTGGAGTGCTGCATCCAGCTGTGGAGCCCTCAACATCAGAAGGATATAGACTAGTTGGAGTGAGTCCAGAGGAGGCCACGAAGATGCTCAGAGGGCTGCAGCACCTCTCCTATGGGGACAGGCTGAGAGAGTTGGGCTTGTTCAGCCTGGAGAAGCAAAGGCTCCGGGGAGACCTTATAGCAACTTCCAGTACCTGAAGGGGCTACAAGGAATCAGGGGGAGGGGGGATGGGCAGACGACACTTTTTACAAGGGCCTGTAGTGACAGGACAAGGGGTAACGGGTTTAAATTGAAAGTGGGGAGGTTTAGATTAGATATCAGGAAGAAGTTCCTCCCGGAGAGGGTGGTGAGGCACTGGGACAGGTTGCCCAGAGAGGCTGTGGGTGCCCCATCCCTGGAAGTGTTCAAGGCCAGGCTGGATGAGGCTTTGAGCAACCTGGTCTAGTGGAAGGGGTCCCTGCCCATGGCAAGGGGGCTTGGAACTAGATGGTCTTTGAGGTCCCTTCCAACTCAAACCATTCTATGATTCTCTGTTCCTTAATTCAGGAAAGAAAAAACACAAGTGAGGGGCAAAATTCATGAGCAGCAGACCACGGCTGAACTAGGACAAGAAGGTAAGTCAGCATCCAAGAGAGCTGGATCTGTGGGACAAGAGATGGGATGGCACATCCTGGTCCATTCTGTCAGTCTCTTGTGCTAAACTGAAGAACCAAAGAAAAACTTCTGAAAAAGTCTTCACAAGACTGATATCTTTTACCTGAAAAGGGGAATTGCAAGAAAGCAACCACATTTTTTAATAAGCCATTAACTCAAGTACTGAAGAGCAGTAGTGGTTGGCGCACTTCTCATTTTGTTTCTCTTTCTGTCTCCCTCTTCACACTGTCACATGAATTATCTTGTGTACTTGTCAGAGAACTGCGGCCATGTCTCAGAGTTTAGTTCCTCAGCGCAGTTCACAGCATCTGTAGCTGAACCATTCCAACCTCCTGGATTCCTTGTTTAGTGTTTAAATTACAACAGACCACAGGCTTCCAGAAGATAATGCTCTTGTTCATTTATACCTACCTAAAGGAAAAGTTTCACTTGATAAAATTTGCTTTTTGGACACCTTGGTAATGTTCAGCACAAACTAACAGCAATAACTCTTAAACTATGGCCTATAATCCTCAACAGAGAACCACATTTTTTTGTGATTGCACTGCCCAGAGGAAAGAGTCTAAAATAACTGTCAAAAAAAAAACCAAAAAGCTACAGGATAAAAATAGCAAGGAAGCCTAGCACTGTACTGGGCTGTACTGCCAGAAGTGTAGGTAGGAGGTCAAGGGAAAGGATTAATCCCCTTTGCTTGCCTACACCACACAGTGCAGGGCCCGGCTCTGGTCCTCAGTATAAAACAGGCACCAAACAGCCACTCGGGAGGCCCCTGAGCATGGACAGGGAGATCTTGACTCAACCTGAGGAAACAGTATTTTCTCCATCAAGACAGCCAAGCACTGAGCAAGGGCCCAGGGAGGGTTGTCGGACCTCTGTCCTCAAGGGTTTGCAAGGCTGACCAGACAGAGCCCTAGGCAAGCTGGTCTGAACTCGGTGCTGGTCCTGCTCTGAGCAGGAAGCTGCTCCAATTGTCTTCCCAAGGCTCTTCCAAACAATTCCATCATTCTACAGGAAAAAAAGGTGGAAAGTAACTTCAAGATACCATTTTTTTTCCACAGATTACAAAATCAGTGATGAATAATCTGGATTCCTAACTAATAACAAACATACAACTTTTTTTCAATGGCTTAGCCACTTATAGAATCACAGAATGGTTTGGGTTGGAAGGGACCTTAAAGATCATCTAGTTCCAACCCCCCTGCCGTGGGCAGAGACACCTTCCACTAGACACAACCTGCTCACAGCCTCGTCCAGCCTGGCCTCAAAGACATCCAGGGATGGGGCATCCACAGCTTCTCTGGGCAACGTGTGCCAGTGCCTCACCACCCTCTCCAGGAAGAATTTCTTCCAGATATCTAATCTAAACCTCCCACTTTCAATTTAAACCCCTTACCCCTTGTCCTGTCACTACAGGCCCTTGTGAAAAAGTCCCCTCCCAGCTTCCTTGTAGCCCTTTCAGGTACTGGAAGGCTGCAATAAGGTCTCCCCCGGACCCTTCGCTTCTCCAGGCTGAACAAGCCCAACTCTCTCAGCCTGTCCCCATAGCAGAGGTGCTCCAGCCCTCTGAGCATCTTCATGGCCCTCTTTAAAGTATTTCCAATGAAGTCACCACAACCACTGGTAAGTTATTCTAACGCTGCTTACCTTTACAATTTGCACCCAAATTCAGACAAGAATCTGCCCGGTCACTGAAACTGGTTACATCTTTACCTCCACTGGAGCACCGCAGAATCCCACCGAGGCACCCACACACCATTTCTTGAACAAACACTGAGCCCCTTCAGTTTCTCCACTATCTTCCCTAAGATACAATCATGGTGCTCTACCAAAACTGACCCCATGTGTCAGAACTCCTCTTCAAGGACTTAAAATGAAAATACAGGAAATAAACAGATTAAAGATTTTCCATTCTTTGTTCGATCCATTTTAAAGAAAACACCAAGTGACACTCTCAGACTGTGAATGCATCTGCCTGTGGGCAAGATATTTATACTTACAGTTTACTATATTTATAATTTTGGATATTTATATGTATATTTGGATATTTATAGTTTTGGGCCCCTCACTACAAGAAAGACATGGAGGTGCTGGAGCGTGTCCAGAGAAAGGAACGGAGCTGGGGAAGGGTCTGGAGCGCAAGTCCTGTGAGGAGGGGCTGAGGGAGCTGGGGGTGTTCAGCTGGAGAAGAGGAGGCTCTGGGAAGACCTTATTGCTCTCTACAACTGCCTGAAAGGAGGGAGCAGAGTGGTGGGGGTTAGTTACAAGTGAAATGGCCTCAAATTGTGCCAAGGGAGGTTTAGATTGGATATTAGGGAAAAAAAATCTTCACTGTAAGGGCTGTCAGGCATTGGAACGGGCTGCCCAGGGAGGTGCTGGAGTCACCATCCCTGGAGAGATTTAAAAGTATTGTGGACGAGGTGCTGAGGGACATGATTTAGGGTGGGTTAATGTTTGGACTTGATGATTTTAAAGTTTTTTTCCAACCTAAAGATTCTATGATTCTACATTCATGTAAATGCTGTAAATTCTGGAAAACTTACTAGACTGAGGCCAAAGTCCAGTTCCCTTTACATGTGAGTTAAAAACCCTGTTCATGCCAACAGAAGCAATGACAACTGTCCAAATGTGCATGCCAACTTATTGTTTGTGGAACAGTTTCCTAAAGAATGTTTTCTTGCTTAGCTTGACACGTTATAAAATTCAAGGAACAACTTTACTTTCACAAGTAGCATAAGCTTTTGCTTTGCATAACGCAAATCATACAAAATACCAATTTTTAAAATACAACCAGTACGTTTTTTCCTACGAAACTTACTGCCAGTTCTCTCCCCTTATTTATGGTTTTCCTTCAATATATTTATGGTTTTCCTTAAATACAGACTTGTTGCTAAGCTAAAAAAAAAAAAGCAACAAAATAAAACCCCAAACAAAAAATAACCTTGCCTGAAGGTGGGATGAATCCTTAGAACATGCTTATGCTCATGGCAATTTTACCATAAATTAATTATTGCAGCACGCAAAGAAAATTTCCAAAACAAAGCAGCCATGTTCTCTTTCTCTAAGCAGCCACAGAGGAGAGGTATGTGTCTGTCATTCTGAGCTATTTCTCTCTCAATATTCATTCCCCCTTTTGAATATTTATTTCTTTCCCATGATTTGCCTTGCCCTGTCCATCTTACATGTCTAATATGCAGCACTCCAGTCCCCGCAGCTGTCTCATCAACAACTTTTCTTGGCAATACAGAGTTTAAAGTGTTGTTTTCCCTACTGCAATTAATTAAACAGATTTGAACTGCTATAACTACCTTTTTGTTTTTAAAGTCTTGTGTTTTTTATGATCACTTCTTTTTTTCTTGCTCAAAACTAAAGGGGAAATAAGTGACCAAGTCAGAAATAACAGGAAATAACTACAGCAAGATGAATACTATGTACAAAATGCACATAAATTGACTAAACAGGCCCTTCTTTCAGCAAGAACAGCCCTAGGTGTGAGCTGTAACAGTGAGCCCGTGAATTCACACTACCGGGTGAGGTACACACTCGGGCAAGCACACCCAGCTCTGGTAGCCCAGCGTACAGCAGCAGAGGTGGTTAGAAGGAGCCTGAAGATGGATAAAACAGCGTGTTAAAACATCTTTAGACATGCAATTAAGAGAACACGTTCACAGATTAAACAGCCTCACTGATGGGTTATGTTTCTCCGCATGTACAGTAAATCTAAGCAGTTGAGGGGCAAACCCCACAGAATAGAAGTATCCTATTCACTGCTAAGACAAGAATAGTTTTAGCTTTGCTATAAAGCTTTTGAACTTCATCCCGAGTCCCAAACATCACACTCCTGCTTGCTTTACTGAAAACTCTTGGGCTTGTCAAACCAACAAGCCCGACCTGAGAATAAACAGGTACAATGAAAAAAGTCAAATTTAGCTTTTCTTGTGATCCGTAAGACAAGATCTGGACCGTATGTGGCTTTAACATAGTGAATTTATGAAAAAATACATTTTTGTAGGTTTCCTACAAATTCACATTTGAATTTTATATGAACACCACTGTTTATTGAGTCTGCTGCACATTCTGACAGTTATCACTTTATTTAACTGATAATCCTCGCTTGGATTCTCTACAAATCTAAGAAATTACTAATAAAACCACTTACAAAGGAATCAGTGGATTCAAAGGTGTATATGGGGTAGAATGTTCAAAATAAAAGGTAAAGAGCACATAACTTACACTGTACTGACTCGTTATAGAAAAATTGAAGAACCTTAGTCCTTTTTTTTTAAAAAAAAAAGTTAACTCTGGCTTTAATTTCTGAACATAAACTAAGAAGCTAACATAATAGTTTGTAATGGCTCCCCAGACAGGATTTGTGGTCTGCAAAAACAGGAAGAATTCCTCCCCCCAGCTTCCCTCCCCCCACACACTGTAAAACACACCACTTTATAACCTGCAGAATTAAATCAAACACACAAATCACAGGTTTCCCCTCAAAAGAAAAAGGTCAAAATGAAGACTAGGGAATTTTTTTTCTGCTCTACAGCAGCTTGACACCACAAGCTAACCAAGTACAGATCTGGAGTTGTGATTGCATCCCTGTAATAACACAAGTACTACAGATTATGTTTAGGGTATCGTTAATCTCTCACACCCACCAATTTCCTACCGACAGCTGGAGGCCAGCAGCAAAATCCTGGTGCAAAAGTTCACTTAAAATCAGCAAAAAAGCTTTCAAAATAATGCTGAAAATTATGAAAACAGACTTAAGTAATAAGTTTTTAAAAAAGAAAATTATTACTTTTTGAGCTTACTAAATACCAGTAGCAAGTCTTTCACATGAAGATAATGTACAGGCACATATCCATGCCAAAAGCACACAGTTTAAGGACCCATGACCCACTGGTTTTGGTAAAGGAATTTTCTGTTTCAAAGCTGTGGGTTATCTGAAGTAGGAAATGGACACTTTACAGGTTGGGGAAATCGAAGTTGCTCAAAACTGCAAGTCAGTAATACTTGCTTTGAGCACATTAAATGTTAAGTAAAATGGTTTCTTGCAAATACTCAGAATTTGTTGTTCTTAAAAGGAAAGAAAATAAACTCAACATGGTCTCCAATTTGAACACAAGCCAAAGAAAGGGTATGAGAAAACTGGAAAGGGAGAAAAGCCAAAAAGAAAATACATCTACAGTAATACATTCCACTTAAATTAGGTCCAACAATTCTTACAGAGTTTTCAGCTAGTGCAACACAAAGATAGTATCTACACTTTAAATTTCTAACTGGTTTATACCCTATTTTATACATATTTTCTTTCAACATTCCCTCCCTCTTCCTCTTCTCCCAGTTTCTCTGTGGTGCCTACAAAGCCAACCGTCAAAACAAAGGCTGACCTACAGAGGGGAAAAAACCTCTTAATTAAAGTGTGATTTAACCTCACAAGATTGCATGAAGAGATAAAAATCAGATTCCAAAGGCTTATTAGTTTCATCAAAGGATTGACTAGTAGATAACAGGAGAATAACAAATTAATCAAACCTCAGGAAAAGAAATGAAGGATTTCCAGCAATTTTTTAAATTATTGACATTCTTGGTATAGAAGGTCTCTCTAGTGTTAAGTAAGGCCCCAAACAATAATTTCTTTGGACTGTTGATAGTAACATAGAATTGTTTTTAATCAGCTCAGTCAATCAAAAAGAAAACACTCGGTTTTCTGGGCACCTTCTCAGTCGGGATACAACATGTGCTGCTTGGCCGCTCCGTCGGGAAGTTATGCGTGTAAGGCACAAAAGCAGACAGTCTCTTCTTGAGCAAACCTGCTTTGGGGATCCTTAGCAGCAGCAGGTCACTGCTTCTACACATTTTCCTGGAAATATACTGTTTCAGAGCAAAAAGAGGACAAAAAGGACAGAACTCTTAAAAAAACTTAGGGAGAAGGAGCAAGACAAGGCACAGAAATTTCAGAGCTGCAGAGATACGCACTATCCACTGGCCTTGGACACACACTCCTTGTATTTTAGGAATGAGAAGTAGAGGAAGGAGGAGAAAAAAAATCTCATATAATGGTTCTACTACAGCAGACAGCTTGGGGTTGTAACACCAGAGGAAATTCACCCAATATTTGACCTGTTCTCCTCCACCTCCACCCCAGAAGCCCTTCTCGGGATAAAGGCCCTTCACCCATACCCGATCTGCACATCTCCAACCCAGCCCACAGCAGTGTGGAGAGAAGCAGTTCCAGAGGCTTCCCAAGAAGCCCCCTGAAATAACTGCCTTTCCCTCCCCAAGCCATACTCTGTGCCCAGTTTGAGACAGTCCATTCTACAATATTTTTAATAAGTTACTCAAATCATTGTTTCTCTCACCTATTTCAAAAGACGTCAACAGCCTAATGCTCTTTTTCTAGCCTGTCAAACGAGTAGGCATTGGGGTTTTTTTTTGCATGTTTAGGGCTAATTTTCTCTTCAGACATTTGTGATTGGATTACACCATTTACAAAATACCTGAAGCAATATGCAACAGAAAAAAAGCAAACGTGACAAATCAATCCAACCCGAACAGAAGGCTGCTGCAGTTTTTCACACAGTGCAACTAATTTCTAAATGCCCTGATACTCAGAAACAGCCCAACAGCTATTCCGGCAGAAGTAGGGATTGGAATTAGACTTGCCAAGATCCAGTGCCATTTGCATTGTTTTCCCCTTCAGAACCCCAATGACAGCATATTGAGTCATATTAAAAACAGGCATCAAATCCAGTTAGGAACTATGAATTAGTCACACAAAAGATGGATTAACGCAGTTAAGAGTGTGTCTACATGGAATCACAGAACGGTTTGGGTTGGAAGGGCCCTTAAAGATCCCCTAGTTCCACCCCCCCTGCCATAGGCAGGGACCCCTTCCACTAGACCAGGTTGCTCAAAGCCTCATCCACAGCGTGGCCTTGAGCACGGCCAGGGATGGGGCATCCACAGCTTCTCTGGGCAACCTGTGCCAGTGCTGCACCACCCTCTCTGGGAAGAATTTCTTCCTGATATCTAATCTAAACCTCCCCACTTTCAATTTAAACCCATTCCCCCTTGTCCTGTCACTACAGCCCCTTGGAAAAAGTCCTCCCCACCTTCCTTGTAGCCCCTTCAGGTACTGGAAGATGCTAGAAGGACTCCCTGGAGCCTTCTCTTCTCCAGGCTGAACAAGCCCAACTCTCTCAGCCTGTCCCCATAGCAGAGGTGCTCGAGCCCTCTGATCATCTTCGTGGCCTCCTCTGGACTCGCTCCAAGTGGTCAATATCCTTCTGATATTGGGGGTTCCACAGCTGGATGCAGCACTCCCGGTGGGGTCTCACCAGAGCAGAGTACAGGGGCAGAATCCCCTCCCTTGACCTGCTGGCCACACTTCTCTGGATACAGCCCAGGATACGGTTGGCCTTCTGGGCTGCCAGCCCACACTGCCGGCTCATGTTCAGCTTTTCATCCACCATGATCAGCTTTTCATTCACATCTGGAAGGGCCTGGAACACAAGGGGTCCCAAGAGACAGCAGTGTCAGAAGCCAATGTAAACCTTCTCCAGCAAGGTAGGCAAGCCATACGAAGTTTAACTGAGAGTCATTTCAACACATCCCCAGTGACTGAGGAGCCAATGCCTGGCAGGACATCAGTACCTGATGATGAACTGTGCGTATACTACTGAGATTTCACCTACCAAAGACAGAAAGAAGTTACTGCCAAGTCCATTTTGAACCTATTATTTTCTACTTGAAACTCAAAGATCCAAAGTGCCAATGGTTTATATTAGAGGCTTTTTGCCTGCTCCTCAGGCCATTGCTCACGAGGAACGAATAACACACACTGAAGAAGAGTTTGACAGGAAAAACTTATCTCTGATGATGCAAGATGGAGCACATACGAATTCCTTCAAGTAGACAAAATGATGCTGTCCTACCAGACAGCCCATACTGTTTCAGTCTTTCACAAGAGCTGGCGCAGTCTGGACTGCACGACAGGTACTGGCCCAAATTCATGAGACTTGTTTTACGCTTGCCTTTAATGCTGGAGACTCTTTTGTTCCTGCTTTTCAGACAGACCACCTTTAGGAGAAGGTTTTAACGGCATACACTTAGTTATCAAAAGTTTCAATCCAGAGCGGAGGTCATCGTATTACAAGAAACAGTATGCAATCCATAGGACTTACTAAAGGAAATAACCCCTTGTTATTTTCTGTCCTGGGACAGGGAGGGGAGAGGGCAGGGACGGGAAGCACGACGTTTAACCATGGTACACTGCTGTAAATCTTCACCACAGAAAACCCCTTGCGTGGTTAAACACAGCAAATCACTATCATTCTGGGCTTCTACCTCCACACTTTCCCTGCTGCAGGAGCTAACAATGACACTAATTCCTTGGGAGCAATGAGGCCGCAGGAAAGAGTAGGTTTATTAAGTGTGGCTCACAGAGAGACATAGATTTAAGCTCCTCTTCTGTACTATCTAAAAACTATAACCTACAAGCGGACCTAAGGAACACATCACGTACCTCAAAGACCTCCAGCTGCTGTACCAGAGGCATGGTAGGCACGGATGTTATCTCACCAGGCAGATGTCAGCTTTTCATTGTCACATCAGCCAGCACTAAAGCCAGCTCACCTAGGCAACATCTGAAGTTTATTCTATACTAGCAGAATATGTATTATTCTCCCTCTGGGAGCTGCATGTTACACGCAAGCATGCGGACACAGAAGATGTATTAAGTGTTTGTTTAAGCCAAGGAAGTCCAACTGAGTGTCTCCTGGATGCTAGTGCTGAGCAGACAGGACAGATTCATTAATCCACTGTTTGCGCCATTCGAATCCAAGTCAGACTTGCAGAATAGTCCAACGTCCAGCAGCAGCCTGAATTTTAACATTTTATCTGTAGGCATTTCAACACGACTGTAAATTTTCCAGGTCTTTTTCGGGGTTTTTGAGGTTAATGATGAAAAACAGACACAAAATTACACTAATACACAGATGACTAAAACACTTTTTCATTTTCAGCCTACTAAGTGAACATTTCAAAAACATATTTAACAAAAGTAGCCCTTAGAATAATAAAAACAAAATTAAACTTAAATTATAATTGAGTCTCAGCTACTCATGGAGCAGCCCAGGAAGAGCTAGCTAACCCAAAGGCCTCTGGGGTCCCCCAGAGCTTGTACCCTGACCCTAGCAGCGCCCTTTACCCATCCAGGCTGGCCCCATGTGAACTGACAGAGCAAGTCCAGAACCCAACGGGTGCTGCCTGTGATGGCTTTACACTATTACCCATGAAGTGACCTCATGGCTGGTGCTGTGCGTAAGCCGATAAACCCTCCTGAAACTGAGGGAACTGGAGACCACTCAGCAAATACAACCAGCCCTGCATGATCCAGCTCAGCCCTGACTGCAACACTTAAGAGAAAATGGAGCCAGAGCCACCCAGATGTCTGCAACAAGTTCTCCAGCATCTATAGAATCACAGTTACATGTTTTACATGGGATCCTCAAGTATTTTTATTCTGTCTGCCTGTATTATCCCAGAAAATGGACTGTCGACTATAAACCTGTAGCTGTTCTGCTTTGCCATTTGTGCTAGGCTTCAAGGACCACACAAGCAAGCTGGACCAAATTTCTCTAACATTCAAATGCTGCAGGCTGAAAATTCCTGAAACTTGGATGCTGAACACTTCTGTAGACACGGTTATAGTTTTTCAAGTTTCACAAGTTAGTTTATAACCTGGTCTGACTAACTATAAATGCATGGGGCTGGAACCCCTGATTCCCCAGGGATCCTTCTTGCTCTGGTTCACAACTGTAAGATTCATCTTGCCAAATTTTTGCCATCTGAATTGGATGAAATCTAGCTTAAGACAGTTATCTGGATTGGAGAGAGGAGCCCAGGCTGGAGCAGGTTTGCTGGCAGGACTTGTGACACCAGGGGGACCCAGGCTGGGGCAGCTGCTCCTGAAGGACGGCACCCCAGGGGGGGACCCACGCTGGAGCAGTTCGTGAAGAACTGTTGCCCGTGGGAAGGACCCACGTTGGAGAAGTTTATGGAGGACTGTCTCCCGTGGGAGAGATCCCACACTGGAGCAGGGGCAGTGAGGATCTTCCCCTGAGGAGGAAGAAGCAGCAGAGACAGCGTGTGACGGCCTGCCCACAACCCCCATTCCTCATCCCCCTGTGCTGCTTGGGGGGAGGAGGTAGAGAAATGGAGAGCAAAGTTGAGCCTGGGAAGAAGGGAGGGGTGGGGGAAAGGGGTTTTATGATCTGGTTTTGTTTTGCGTCTCTTTGCCCTATTCTGATTTGACTGGAAATAAATTAAATTGAATTTTCTTGCCCAAGGAGTCAGTTTTGCCCATGACCATAACTGGTGAGTGACCCCTCCCTGTCCCTGCCTCGACCCACGAGTTTTTGTTGTATTTTCTCCTCCCCATCCCACTGCAGCAAGGAGCAAGCAAGCAGCTGCATGGTCCTGAGTTGCTGCCTGGGCCTAAACCACGACAGTCAGTTGGCCATCCAGTGTCTTTCTTTAGAAATCCCTTTGCTGTTGACATACTTAAAAAAACCTTTCCTGTTGTCAGACACCACACGGGCCAGCTCCAACTCTGAGCTTTGGCTTTTCATGTCTTCTCCCTGCATAAATGAACCACAACTCTATGCTCCTCTGGCAAAGCCTGACCTCGCTTCCAGGGATCACACTTTCTTTTTCTTCTTGAGCTCCAAGAAGAGGTTCCCTGTTCAGCCAAGCTGGTCTTCTGCCTCACTTGTTCGACTCGCACAATACTGGAACTACCTGCTCCCGTGCATACAGAAGGTGGTTCTAAAAAACTGACTTCATTAATACGCATTTAACTGAACACAGTTACAAACACTTCAGGATCTTTTTCTATAATTAAGTTGCAATAGTGTAACAATAGTGAAAACCAGAAACCTCTGAAAATATCAACATAGTTATGATTGTCAGGATCATACGGAGATCATCACTTTTTCTAGTGTAAAATACCAGGCTATCATTTTTTTTCCAAACCGGACTGTGTCAGGACTAACACAAGCTAGGTGATCCCATTTCTCAGAATGACAAATTACTGTAAATCACTGATTAGAACTACTTTAGCCCTCTGCTGGGCAAGAGCTCCCACTAAGATCCAAAATCAGCAGGAGATGCTACCTTCCATGAAAAACACCCCCAAGAGCTGCCCATCCTGAGGTACCTGCCATTCACAATCGTAGAATCACAGAATGGTTTGGGTTAGAAGGGACCATCTAGTTCCACCCCCCTGCCATGGGCAGGGACACCCTCCACTAGACCAGGTTGCTCAAAGCCTCCGTAAACACTTCCAGGGATGGGGCATCCACAGCTTCTCTGGGCAACCTGTTCCAGTGCCTCAGCACCCTCTCCAGGAAGAATGTCTTCCTTTCATGCAATCTAAACCTCCCCGTTTTCAATTTAAACCCGTTACCCCTTGTCCTGTCACTACAGGCCCCTGTAAAAAGTCCCACCACCCAACGCTCCCACCAGCACAGCTTCTTCCAGAGGGACTCCTGCACTCCCAGGCTTCCACCAGCGTTTCCCATCCCTCTGATGACTACAGCAGTAGCAGCCCTCACAGAACGCAGCAGAACACGTTCAGAAGTTCACATGCCATAAAAACACACATCTCAAACGCTGCCTCTCACCAAGGCAGTTGCTGAAGTGCAATGGATTTGAACATATTCGGGTTTAAAAAAGCATTCACAACATTAACTTCTACAGCTTGGTGCTGTATTTCACAGTAATAATCACTCCAGGGGAGTAAAACTCCAAACTCTGCTAGATCTCCTTACTGGATTCCACCACAAAACTCTTAAGTGATTCAAACTTGACTTCTTTTTTCACTACAACACAAAAAACATGGAAAATATCATCGCTCAATGTAGCTTGCTCTCTCAATCTCTTACCTGGAGTAAGACAGACCAAAGCTTGTGAACACACTTGCTGTGAGAGGTTTGTAAACAAGAATTTACTTGTTTTGATCACCCACCTCCCCATATTGGTGATTTATGGGTTTCTCTAAAATACATCAAACTGAATAACCGTAAAACATTTTAAGAAAGGAAAATTGTCACCTCAAGTCTAAATTTGCTACACTACCGTACAGAAATGTATGTCAACAGATTTGTATTTGAATGGACAAATTTAGAAAACTGCTGTATTTATTTACAGCGTATTCTTTTTACCATAACTATGCTGCAATATTTTTCTTTTATAATGTATTTAGACTCATGGATTTATGGCAAGCAAATAATCCTAACAGCAACTGAATGTTTCACTGTGAGAACACAGAGTATAAAAATTCCACATTGTTCTTGAACTCAAGTGTTTCTGCCATTTTTCTACGCGATACACAGTAATACTATTGTTTCCAAGAACACTAAATATATGTGTATATATATTCTCTGTTACATGCACGGTTGTACTGTATCACTTTTTAAAATCACATGCTTTAAATACTTTACTGAGTCCAGTATACTGATTTTTTTTGATGAAAAATACCCAAAGTTTACAATCAAAACCATGTTGCCAATAGTCGCCCGGAGCAGGATTTTACAACCAAATTATAAAACCCCTAAATCTCAAGTTTTATAATACCATCAGTGACACAGTCTTAACTCCAGCGACGAGACAGGCGCCGCTATAATGTTAACAGCCAGTACGTAAACATTAACGCGGCCTAAGGGAGGGAGCAGGGGGCAACCCCAGAGAGGTGCCTTCAGAACTGCCACGCAACTGCTAGGTGCCTGCCGTTAAACTTTCTTTGGCTTGATTACTTACAAAGGGCAGGGGAAAGAGCAAAAATGTTGGGCAGGAAGTAAGACAGTTAATTCCATTATAAACTGTCACTGTGCCCCTTCTTAAAGCTTTAGTTATAGTTCTTGAAACTATATGCATTATTTTTTAAACAAGAGTCCAACAAACTGAAGTTTGTCATGTAGCTATTAGCAAGACAACGTCAATGGTTTTGAAACATCAGGACGTTTACAAAACAAAAGCACATCATTCTTTTCCTTGAAAGTAATCACAGGGGTCTTAAATACAGACTCTTCCCTGAGCTATCCGACTTCTTTGTCTCAGAAATCAGTAAGGTACAAGCGATCTAATCAGATTTCCAGCAATAGGCTGGCTTCAGCCGAGCCTCCCATCACATTTCAACACTTCAATCACAACACTTTTAACAAGGATATTCAGTTACTTCCTCGCCTTCTAACAGTCTCGAGGCTCCCAGAACAATGTAGTACAGTACCACGTCTTTCAGTTGAAGCCCCATACCTCCTCCTCTACTGTGTGCTCAGCTCTCACTGATAGCATTTAATAGATGCTGAAAAAGATCTAACAGGAGCCTAACTCTGAATTACAAACAGAAGCCAAAAGACAGAAGCAAAATATTCATTTTTCAAAATTACAAATAAAATTGCTCCTTATCAACAATTTGCAACAGCACCTATAGGAGTCAACAAGGAGAGCACTGGTAAAACAACTCCATACAAACCTCAATAAAATTCATGGAATGATTTCCTAAGGAAGCTGAATGAAATTAATGTAACTGAAGCATAACTACTTTTGAAGAGACATTAACACAATTCTTAACGTCTAACACTACAAAACTAAATTCTGTGACTAAAGAATTGTACATTTTTCTTTAACAGAAGATGAAAAAAGTTCAAACTGTAAAGAAAAGTTTGTTTTAAATACACTTGTGCAATTGCACCTGTTAGAAGCTTACTTCTTATAATACAGCTCTATCATTATGACAATATGGACACAGATTAATTAAACTGTTGAAGTCATGGCCAAATAATCAAAAGGAATTAGAAAAACGTACATTCTAATGAACTGTGCACATTTCTCCAAGAAAAGGGAGTACCTTCCTTATTTGCAAGAACATTTTCTTTGCATGTGAAAACACACAACACACCAGTACAACCTACTGGTTCTGGGTTTTCTTTTTCATTTCTCATTTTTCAACACCTCTGCCAGAGCCATAAATAGTGCACAAAGTAGTAACATGGCAAGACTAAGTCTAAAAACATTAAAAAGATCCATGATGTATTACATAATGTAGTCAAAATCAGCTTCAATTTAACTCCGGACACTCCTAGCACTTCTGAGAGCATCAACGCACAGGCAGCTTATGCGGCTAAGGGATGTCACACCATCATTTATAAATTCCACATGGGTCAGTAAGGATGCTTCCTCCTAATTCCTAACAGGCAACCCACACTGCTTGAGAGTCCCAGAAAAAGGAAAAGATTCTGAGTTATTCCTGAGTAAGTGACTAAAGGCATAGGACATGAATCTGCATGTCACAAACACATAATTTACATGCTTATGTATCTACATTCAATTATTACTGAAGAAATAATTCTTATCAAAACATTACTTAATCATAATCACGTGACTAGTTCTCTTCTGGTAATCTCACAGAACATTTATACATACATACACAAAAAAGTTTACAAGTGTTTTTATTCCTTGGCCCTCTCCACAGATCCTAATAAACCGGATTTCATAGACAGGATAGCCATATTTTATAATCCCCAAACAGCACACACACGGACACGCTACCGTGCAACTTCTGTCTTTACAGAACGGCAGCAGCATAACATAACGCAGTTTATTTCCCAAGTCTGAAGTTCCCCTGCAATGTCAACTCCCCTTCTCACTGTCACTGCCATAAATACTTGCAATTACATCTTATACAGATACAAACTATAATCAAATTAGTTCTGTAACACGTTAGAAAACATGTTCCTCCTTCAGACTATAATGTGCCTAGACAAGTTATCCCTCTCTTAATGCTTATGGAAGAATGGGAAAAGTGAACAAGGCTGGCACACATGAACAGCAACACTCAGAAGAAAATCTGATTTACAAGCCTGCTGTTCCCAAGTTCAGGACTGACAAGGATGCTGTGCAAGCAAATGCCAGTGAGGTACTTAAAATAGGGTATCCACTTGGGAAGAGATTAAGTGATTAAGTTGGAAGTTGCTGCCAGCTGCTAGTAGTATTTTAAAGGGATAGAGATACGTTTATGAACTCAAATCAGGACATTTTCCCACCTCCCTGATTTTTCAGTACAATTTGTCGTAAGTTACTCAGCATACAGATGAAAATGCCACTGTGTCTCCATGTCAAATAGCAGTTTCCTAAGAGACTACAAAGTTTATAAAAATTTGATTTTGCCCGTAACAGAAGCTAACAAGCACATAAATGTGAAATCAGGAAGTTGTGTATCACAGAATCACAGACTGGTTTGGGTTGGAAGGGACCTTAAAGACCATCTAGTTCCAACCCCCCTGCCATGGGCAGGGACACCTTCCACTAGACCAGGTTGCTCAAAGCCTCATCCAGCCTGGCCTTGGCAGTATATCATTGTCAGCAGCAGCATTTCACACATTATATATAATTAGCATCTGATAACATACCAAACAACTTTGTATTAAAAAAAAAAAAAAAAACAAAAAACTAAACTTTCAACTAACTCTTGATGCCTTTAAACTATTTTTCATTAATATCAATGACCCCACATTTCCAGCTGCATGTGTCTAAAGCAACCCAATTACATGTTACACAAGAAAAACAAACCACAAACAAGAAACTGAATGTTTGTAAAGTGTTTTTCACTGTAGCTTTCTAGATATAAATCTAAGGTTACAAAAGACACTATTTTTTCCAATGAACTACATTTCTAACATTCTGAAATAAAACTACTGAACTGTCAAATGTCAATCATCAAATGACCTAAACAAGAAATAGTATTATAACAAAATCCATAAACACAAACCATACCTGCTTTTCCTTTCGATGAGAATAGCCATGTAAGAAGCAGGTAAAGCAGCACCAAAACCAGGAGACCAAAAGTAGAATTTTCCAAGTATCTTCCTGAAAATGTAATTTGTACACACATTACACGCAAAGCAACCGAAACACCCATGACAACACCATATACAATTACACAAGCCTTAAGATTAAATTTGCCCCTTTACATTAATCAATAGTTACAAATAAACATTAATCATTACGTTCTTACAGTTGCAATTCTCAGAGGGGTTCCCCAAGTCCTTCATAAACATTAAACACCCAAAATATTTCATCAATGGATCCATTTCATTTAAAGGATTACTTTGCTTCAAAGCAAGGATTTCTTTCAAGAGATGTTTCTGAAAAGTTGCACATACTAATTACAGAAAAATCTTCTAAAAGAACCTCTCTGCTCCTCTCTGTACTACCTGTCCAAATAGATCTCCAGGAAGATGTGCCTCATGGAATGCAGAGATGCACTCAGGTGAGCCTGATATCAAATCTCTATAATATACGTCACACTCCAAAGGGACAGTCAACTGATGCTGAAAACAGTAAACCCCTCACTGACAGCGAGCCACGGACTCACGCTGTAAATTGAAGTGACAGTGACACCCCAGTTCTATGAAGGGGGGGAAAGCTCTCATTTTTTGCAACCAAGATCTGGATTTCACTCAGAGTCCACACCATTTCCACTATCAAAATTCCTCCCACAATAAGGACTGAAAAAAAAAAATAGTTACACAAACAACAACGTCTAAGAAAATATTTCTCTAAACTGGCCACTGTTGAAGGAGGAGAATGAAGATGTATGTCAGGCACGACGTCACCACTCACGTTTGCTGTGTTCAGCACACCTGCACCTTCAAACTGCTTCAGGTTGATCATGAAGCAAACAACAGTCAGGCAGTCGTGAAATTTGGCAGCATGATAATAAACATACTGCAATTACACCAGTGCTGCTGAGCTGATAAGGGTTATCAGGAGAGCAGAGTGTTACAATGCAGTCTACCCTTCCCAAAACACAGCGAACGAAATGCTGGCAAACACATACAGGGTAGAAAAGGAAGATTTCTTAGACAAAATTTCATAGTGACAACACAGCAAAGACAATTAATCAATACCATCTGATTAGCTCACTTTCATGCTTGCTGCAAAAGGCACGATTAGCCTCATTTCATACTTCCCCTGCAAAAATAACATTACCAGTGAGCAATGCCAGCTTATGCTCGTAAGTGAGAAGAGAGCCTGTGTGTCAGCAGCAAGTGATGTCATGGCAATTACACACACGGTTCATTCCCACGGCTGCAAAAGGATAATTTCTCAGGATGACAATGCCAAATGCTGCAGGAGCTAAAGTTCATTATTAGGACTCTCTTGGAAAGCAATTACTGTATGAAGTTTCAGAGAAGCCATTTTAAACATCTTAATAAGTATGAACACATCTTACCAGACACACCTGTTAAATAACAGAACAACTGTCTTTTCTGTGGGAAAGAAACAGGAATTTGTTCTTTTGGCATGGTTTAGAATCCCTCTATGAATGCTTACGTGTTTGGTTTGATAAGATTTTGGAAACAACAGTAACATATTTTACACGATAAAAACCCAGTGGAAATTAAAATGTTCAATCAGTACGTGAAACATTTAAACTTCTGGTAAAGTAAGTGAAACCAATTTTTTGTTACTATTTGCACGGTTATTTTCACATGATCTTTGTTTAGAAATTGAAATGAGAAATACTGAGTCCTTCCAGGTTATGCATCTAATTCCTCAGTGTACAACTGTATCCAAACTCAAAGGCTGGTTAATACATGAGATATTGAATCTAATTAAGCAAGCTAATATCAAGCTGTACATGGACAAACTGAATTACTCTAGTTGCTAGAATGAGAGAACCCTGCCTTCATGAGGTCTGGCATTTAATAAATCTGAATACCTAAAAAATCACACCTTCCATTTAACTCTGGAGCCTAGTGCTTCTGTCTGAAACTCCAGATGTAGTCTTCAGCGGAAGATATTACAACCCCCAGCCATCTGAAACTCCAGATGTAGTCTTCTGGATCTCACCAGCGGAAGATATTACAACCCCCAGCTGGCCTGTCACACATCTCTAACAGAAATCACCCCCGCTGCTCTGCCAACAGAGCAGTCTGGACATATTCCCTAAGTCACTTCAAGGAAAAAAAAAAAGAAAAAGCTAATAAAAAAAAGTCAGCCAAGTTAGCTTGGTGATGTCTCCTAGAATGAGAACAACTATTCACAGCTTCAGTCATTGCTGATACTGGACTGAGATGTTTTTGAAATTTTGCCCACCTATGAAATGATGAGTAATATTAAACGATACCAGAAATTATTTTAATTGCAGCTTCTTGCCTTAAGTTTTACATCAACATGGAACAGGTTGCCCAGAGAAGCTGTGGATGCCCCATCCCTGGAACTGTTCAAGACCAGGCTGGATGAGGCTTTGAGCAACCTGGTCTAGTGGAAGGGGACCTGCCCACAGCAGGGAGGTTGGAACTGGATGATCTTTAAGGTCCCTTCCAACCCAAACCAATCTATGATTCTATGATCCTTGAAAATATTCACAGTCATTTCAATTTTGGTGGTTTTTCCTAGCTGAAAGGAAGTAAATACTACAGGAGCATCAAAAAGATGTATTAGCACAAGCCAGACTTCTCACTGACAACTACATTTCATATTTAGGTCTTTTAATTGTTGCTGGATGACTAAGACATATTCTCAGTATACACAGTGACTGAAGATTCGCTGGAGCTCTGGTAAAGCTACCGACAGATGAAGTGGTCACTTTACGTAGGACACCTTATACGCCTAACAACACATCTCCTCCTTGAGGCTACGTAAGAAGGAAACAGGCAACTCTTCTCAAATCAGCAAACTGTGCAGGTAAACAGGAGATTAACACATCCAGCTGCAAACCCTTTAATCTGTTGGTTTGGTCTAGAACTCCAGGAGGGTAAGCTCAGTCAGCTGCATGGGGCTTGCTCGACAATTTTGCTTCAGAGTTGCTGCTGCTCCCTCTATGATCTAACTTCCAGTCACAAAAGAAACTGCAGCATGCATCCTGCTGTACGGATCGATCACATCCAACCTCCATCCTCTGTCACCCACCCAACAGCAGATGAGAGAAGGAAGCATTACATGGGCTCAAGCTGCCAGACAATGTTGATACTACATACATTCCACGTGAAGGACTTGGATGTTATGATCTTAGAAGCAGCTCTTAAAACAAAAAAGTATACAGTACTCAGCTTGTAAAGATGTCATGTATTTATAAATCATTCTGGCTTGTTCTCATTTTCTTTCTAAACAACACATACTCAGCCCCTTGACCATACGCAAGTACTGCGCTGACTTGTTCAAAGAACCCGCCCACAACGACTCTCAAACACCTTCCTCATGAACAGTGGCTAGTTTAAAGCCCACCCCTGCGCAAGGACACAGGGGTGGGCTTTCTTCTGCCCGATGCATTACTTAGCACTTTTCTCTACAAAATTTTGTAAGATCTTTGTGAAATGGGTAAGAGTCAAGTTTAGATTTCTGTATCCTAAACAATCTCACATAATCTCTCGCACTATTCTTCATCCCTTTTTCCAGATTCTTTAGGTATATCCAGAGCAAAGGACACAGCAGGAACATTATTGGCAACCTCTGCCTATTATGAAAACTGATTGTATTTCCTTGTTTGGTTTCACATATTTTAACTACTTACCAACAATTTACTAATTCCTGGAAAACAGTAGATCCTTCTTCTTGAAGAGTCCTAGTAAGGAATCTTATCAAAATCATTCGGGAATTTATGTATGATGTACCAATCAGATCATCACCAGATATGTCTTTCTCCTTCAAAGAACATCAGTAAATTTGGCAGACAGGACTCTTGATGTTGCCCATTGTTTGAAATGTCATTTAATAGCTCTTGCATATTCTATCCATACCCTATTCACTCAGTTGCTGAGACTCTGAATTTTATTCCTCTTGGAAGAGCTGACAAATACTCCTTATAACTGGACTTTCACATACCCCAACAAGTGTCATGCATGCATAAGGCTTCCTGAACACTTCCTTCTTTTGCCTCTATTTGTGATCCCTGTTCACCAGCTCCAACTGGCACCCCAGCCAACAGGCTGACATTTCACATTTGCCAGTCTGCAGAGACCCTACCAACAATGATGTTGCCTCTGGTGGAGGCAACTACTCTTCAGGTGCATCCCTCAGCAGCAAAACACACATGTACACCTGTCAAGGTGTTGGCTGGTTACTCTACTGCAGAGCTGTAAGAACAATAGGGTAAGCATTTACATGTACGCCTTTGTTATCTATGTGGAATTGTGCAAAGCGTTTGACACTGTCCTGCAGGACATCCTTGTCTCTAAATTGGAGAGGCATGGATTTGACAGATGGACCACTCGGTTCACAAGGAATTGGCTGGAAGGTTGCACTCAAAGAGTTGTGGTCA
>NW_010270435.1:0-32302 GCF_000690775.1 Eurypyga helias
GGCTTGAGCCCCGGTGAGCAGCGCTGCCCGGGAAGGAGGCCCCGGAGATGCCGCAGCCTCCCCGGGCGGTGAGGGTCACAGCCTTTCCCCGTTCTCTTAATTACCTGTGATTAACAGCGCGGCGTGTGTACGCTTCGCGGGGAAGGGCAGCGGGAGTTACATTTTCAGCTTGGTTCCGTTTTTCTCTCTGATTTCCCTGGTGTAGCTGAGTGGCGTCGGGCTGACCGATTTTGCTGTTTGTCTCTGCTCGTGAATGGGCGCTCGGTCCCGTGGGCTGCGAATCAGGTGGGGAGCATTAATCAAGCTCGAGACACAAAAACTTCAGCGCACGTCGTTGCTGGAAACGGTCTCGTGTTCAGGATCGTAGCGCAGTTATCTTAACGCAGATTTAAAAGCTGCTTTTGGGAAACCGGTGCTTTTTACCCAGGAAGGTATCACATTCCCAGAAGTTTATATGGTGAACATCTGTAAGAGAGCAACTCCCTGAAACTAGCGGCTGAAGGCAGGAAGGCACTCTGCTTGAGTCCGGTGGTGCCGGGGACTCGTTTTTGCCTGGTGTGACTTCAGCGGCTTTGACCACGGGCCAGTTGGTCTCATGAACTGGCACTGGAATGGAGGTGACTGAAGCAATCGTCATCCTGGATGGTTTTTGTTGTCAGTTGGGCAATTGCAGTGAACTCTGGTTTTGTTGGTTGTTGTGGTGTGTGTTTCACCTTCAGTTTAATGAGTTCTGGAGTGTTGCTTTTAGAAGTCCTAACAACTTAAGAAAATGATTATGTGAGGAGCCCTTTTCCTCTGACTTGTTCAGTTTTATTGGCCATTGCCTGGTCTGTGAAGAGACATGGTTGACTTTTTGTGGGCTACTGCATCCGCTCTGGGTTTTTTAATACTGGTGGTAAGTGGGATGGTGGATTGTGAGTGATGGGTGTGAGGAACCAGTGACAACCTGGCACGGGCCTCTCTGAGGACCGTGATAGCGGGTGTGTAATCGTACCTTACTAGTGCTCCAGTAGTAGGACGACTTCTCACAATGGGAGATATGAGCTCTTGATGAATTGGAAAGAAGGGAAAGTCTGTAAATGCATCTGAAAGTCTGAAAGTCTATAAAGTCCTAAATACACCTGCTGAGTGTATTTAGGAGCTAGAAAAAGGTGAGTTAATTCTTTAAGGACAGGGGAGCTCATGGAAGCTGCTAAGCACCGGCAGAAGAGGAGGATGGCACGAGTCAGACAAAAGGGGTGTTCAGGCCTGTATTTCATTAACTTGGGGAAAGAACTAACAATTTGAAATAGGTTGGCTGATATTCATTGTGAAGGTTTGTTGTGCCACAGCTCTCAAGGAGGTGTCTGCACGGGCCGGGGTGGGGGGGAAATAGGGATGAATAAAGAAAGGCAGAAATTTTCTGTAACTTTCTGTGTCTGGTTCCAGGAATTAAGAGAAATAAAGACACAGGATTTCAGAGTAGTTGCACTCAAGTCTTACTTTCTGAGTGGGTTAAACCTCCACTCAGGACTGTACAGACAATAACAGAAATAAAGGAGTTATGAAAGCCTTACAGAGGAAATACTTTTTCCTGCATGAGGTACAGGTTCTTTATAAACAAGATGAAAGTTGTCAGTGGTAAGTTTCATTAGATGATGGGATAGCTTTGGTACTGGGTAACTTGTTTTTGTAGTATTCTGTGGATATTTGAAAATAAGGGAGTGTAGGTAGTGGCTGTGTGTAACTCTGTTACCCGGTTTCTAGCAATAGTAGGGCAATACCTGTGTATGCTTGCTGACAAGAGACCGTGAGGACAGCACGAACCTCCTGTAGCACTGGTGCAGACTCAGGCTTCACAGAATTTTATAACACATCTGTGGCCACATTCTTTCTGTGGGGAAAAAGGTTTTAAACTGATGTATCGGAAAGCAGAAACAAACATACACAAGTATCCCTGGAGAATCTAGTAGGCAGAAGAGTAGCAACAGATAAGAGGAAACGATGCTAAAGGGACATCATCGATAGGAAATCTGGTCCCGCTTCGGTTACAAGTGTTAAGAATGGCGAAGAATTTTAAGCTGTGGTCCCTTTGTGAATACATATATAAACTATATATCTCATCTTTAAAATAACTTGTAATAAACTTGAGCAACAGGCAAACCAGTGAAATTTACTCAAACCAGCTCTTCAACACACAGAATAGAAACATGGCAGAACTAGTGAAGTAGTTCCTAAACAAAAAAAAAAAAAGAGATTATGAAGGAAACGTGTCATCTGCAGATACTTCTTTTAATGAAACATCAAAATAATTGAACCATTAAACAGGTACAAAGCAAAGCAGAAATTAAAATCTGGTAGATGGCCTCCAACCGTTTCCTGCACTGTTCCTGTTGTGGTTGTTTTTCTTTAAGTGAAGAACACGTACAAAAAGGTGAAGAGGGAGGCAAGACACAAGTGCAGGGTGTAGCCAGCTGAAAGAGAGGGTTGAAAGGGGAAAAGATGGGCTCACTCTGGTGGGTTTAGAGTCACCTGGCTTTGCTTGTGCTGTTGTTGTGAAGCTAGCTTAATACAAAACCCGTCTGAAATAGAGGGAGTTTGATGTTGCGAGGGCTGAGTCTGCTTCATGTGGCTTTGGCGGTGTAACAAGTCAGCCTGGTAGTATTCACATTCTTACACGTCGAATAAAGCCACTTGTCCCCTGGTGTTTAAAAGTTAGTGTATTTGCAACTCTGCTACACTGAGTTGTCCCCTCGTGATCCACTTTGTTCTCCTGATTTATTGTGTGGGGAAAATGTGTCCCTTTAGCCCACGCACGCTGCACCATGCAGCCTTCTCCTTGGAGATGCCCAAAATAACCATCTACGCTATTAGGACAAAAAAACCTCACCCATTGCCTTTGTTTCTGAACATCCATCAGCGCTGGTGTCACCTAGCCCTGCGGGGAAGAGGGACCATGGCTTAGCTCCATAAAGATATTGTCTTTCTTGGGACCTTTGTTTGTCCCTTGGACCTCCTCTGGCTCTACATGCCCAGGTTTGCCTTTCCTCCCAGGAGCCATCAGCTGTGGAGCAGACCAGCACGGGGCAAATCTGCTAGGCTGTCCTGTCACGGTGGCTTCAGAGACACTCAGAAGTAGAAATAAAAACACACAGGGATGCGTAAAAAGAAAAGACACACTTTTACAGGCAGGTTATGCCCATCTGTCAGTGCTGACCCATGACTTTACTACTGAAGTCTCCTCTCTCTGCTGCCCAGTGACCCGCTATTGCGTTGGCCGCGCTGGTTAGAAATCATATGGATGTTTCACAGGTGGCATCTTAGGTTTTCAAATTTTGGGTAGAAGTCAGGTAGTTTTTCTTAAGCACTGACTGAAAGAAGGAATCCTTCCATTATTACTTGTTGATATATTCAGTATATAACCCTGTTTGTTTTTTTTTTAAATTGCTTGTAAGTTTATTTGGTATATTCATTCCTGTTTCTTTGCCTTACATCTTTAGAGAGTCTTCGACCAGATGAAATTATCTCATTTTTAGTGCTGTTACTAAGTATCTCCTCTGTGAGGAGATGTGTCTAACCTTATTTAAAGGATGTGTCTGATCTTATTTTATATGCTTGTTTATTTTAAAGAATGTATTGTATATGTCTAAAACAAAGTTAGTATTGAAATAGTAACATGCAGCACACCTCTCTAAATGTTATAGCTGTGAAGACTGGGATGCAGTTACATTCCTAACAGTGGGTTTTGGAGATGGTTTTGGAAGGTGACTGCCTGAAGTTCTTACTATTATGTCCTTGCCTTCACATCAGATGGCATTCAGCGACAGGTATAGGGACAGTACTATAGTTAATTTGCCTCTTACTCATGTAGTATTTTTACTAATTTTCAGACCATGTAGCAACAGAAACAATAGCAAATGAAATCATTATGGAAGGAGTTATACTAGTTCAAAGAACTACATCAGAGCTTTAAAACTGAAAATGAGTAGATAAGACATTCTGTAGTTTTCTTTGTTCTGTGATTTACATGTATATATTGCAATGAGTTCATCCTTTTTTAGTACCTCAATGCTGTAACATTTTAATTGGTCTCTATCTCCCTCCTTATTATCACTAGTAGAGGGATATAGCCCTATCTTTCATCTGTTCAAACTCAGCAAAGCTGGAAACAGATATTTTGTTAAAATTCCTTCTGGTAAATTAATTTCTATCTGCATTGCCCTGTGACCTTTTCATCCCCACCAAGAACATTTCTGAAGACTGCAGAATGTGAAAGTACAGCTTGTGCTTTTGACGTTGAGTTAATTTTAAAAGGAAAACAATAATGAATAACTGATCAAACAATAGAATGTATCTTATTGCTTGTTGTTACCTGAAGAAACTGTTAGGTGCAATTAAGTTAAAATCTGTATGTTTTCTTGAGAGAACTATGCCATGAACATTTTTGTTACCACTTTTTAATTACTTTCACAGTTTACATCCTGCCTAAGTAGGCTAGGTTCTGAGATATTTTTTTTTACCCTCATGTAGCTTTTTTTCCAACTGGTTCTGTTACAAAGCATGTCTCTAATGAGAATGGCACTGTCGGAGACAGTGGTATCTAATGGAGCGGCTGTCCACAGCTCCTGGCTCCGTGGGACAGCAGCCGCTGTGAGGAAGCATTTCCCCAGAGCCTCCCAAGTCTTCTTCCATCTTCTGTCATGCCTTCTGCAGAAACCATTGGAACGTGTTTTCTATAACAAATAAACAAACCACAGGAGGGTTGAGTGAAGTGTCCTCTAAATAGGGTGGTAATTTAAGATTACTTAGAAACTTCAGTTAATACGGAACACAGCTTTGTGTTTGCTTAGCCAGGCTAATTGCAGGGAGCTCGTTACATCGATGTGCTTAAACCAGCATGTCCCATGTCGTTAAAATTTCACCGTTTTCTGGATAAATGAAATTTTAAAGCTACTGCTTAGCAGTTTGGATCTTTTGTTCTTGAGAGAAGTCCTGTGCCTCTGCCCTCGTGCTCCAGTTCAGCATGGTGGAAGCCTGCCTGAGTTGGTCTGCTGCTGTGGGTAAGGCTGGATGCTTGGCTCTGCGATGTACCGTGCTCTCTGGTCAAACAGAGATTGTCCCAGTCGTATTGCAAGAGCTGCCCTGACACAGGGTGGTGGGGTTTGTGTGGCAGTGACTTTAAAAGATAAGGTCTACGGCTTTGGGGAATTTCTCAGTTTGCACTGAATTTGTTTAGGTTTATTGACATACTTTAAAATGAATTTCTGTGCATTGACAGCATGGTTTTCAATGCTTTTTCACAGAACCTTACTGAAATTAGAGATGGAGAAGACACACTGAATCAAGTGCTTCTTCTTACGTCAAACTTGTCATGTGAAATACGTGAAGTTTTCTGACAGTGTCTTCTGTGAACCCTACCTGTTGTGTGAAATGAAAGGGAATGGAGCGGCTTTCATCCTAAGCAGTGGTTACTGACTGAGGTCCAGCTCCTGTCATCCTGTTGATACTGTGTAATGGCTGTAGTGTAACAAAAGTACTCCTGGAGTAAAGTGTTGCTTAGAGTTTTTAAGAATTCTGCTAGAAATAATGAGGAAATCAGGGAGAAATACAGGGGAGTCCACATTGCAGACCCAAAACCAGAGCAGTATCTATCTGTAGTAGTGGCATTACAGTGATTGGTACAATTTTTCTGATGAAAAATATGTAAATTTGATTATTTCTCATGCAAGAGAGTTAACTAGCTAAGCATTTTTCTCCTCTAGCTTTCAGTAAAAAGCTTTTACATGACTTGAGTTTGCTTCTGCTTGGTTTGCATCTTTTTTTCTGTTATCTGTGACTGAACAAATACCACTCAGTCTGTTTTGTGGAAATTGCAGGTTTCCAGGGAGTGTTAATAGATATTTGCAGATTTGAGGAGTGGGACCCAAGTCAGATATTAGATTTTAGAAAACAAGGTCAAGCAATGAGCAAGCTCTCATCCTATTTGATTTTCAAGTTCTGATACCTGCAGCAAAAGCTTGCAGTCTGCAGAGCATGAGGCTTGGAAAGTGTTTGTTAAAAAGTTCACGAAGTGTGAATTTGAAAAAGGGTGAGCTTTTGCTGATAGTTCACAAACCGAAGACAGAGCTAATTTTGCAACAAATTGTTTTGGCTGCTAGGCATAGCACAGGCATCCTTCAGAAGGAAAATGACCGAGTCAGATTTCACATTGAACTAATGGTAAATGAGGTGCCAGGCCACTTAAAGATTGTCAGGTTTCTAAGAAGTGGAAGGGAAGAAGTTGGTGGTAATCACAACTGGCCACTAGAAACATTTGCAGTTCAGCGGTTGATGCCGCGGGCCTTGCGGCAGCAGCAAATGGTGCGCCAAAACCAGGGGTCAGTTTCTTGCTCTGTTGCTTGTGCAAATTATTTGGGATAAACTCTTTTACCACAGAAGAGGATGTCCAAATCTGCTGTTTCTGAAGATAAATATTCTCTCCTCTCTTTCCACTGTTCTGAAACGTAGGGGTCTGGTAAAAGAGTCTCTTGCAGAGCAGTGGTTTTCTCTAGTGTGTATGTGCTTCACTGCATGTAAATAAATGTAACAAATGCAAATCAAAATCCAGTGAAACTGTATGGAACTGACAAGGAATATTTGGGTGTCCTGAGTCATGCAGTGAAAATGAAAGGTAGTTTCAAATTAATTTTCAGACTTGAGTTTGAACTTGGGTGAAGCAGTCACATCTGTGTTACCTGTTACCTGATCTTACGGAAAAGCTGTTCTGTTAATCAGTGCTTAATGTATTTATTATAGGCATGCACTTGTGTTTTGCCTTCATCAGAACAAATGTTTTTCTTAGGTGTACTTGAGGCATGTGTTCCCCATGTCAATTTATTTGCCGTTTGAAATGTTTCATTTCTCTCCGATAAAACCTCATTAATAGCCTCCTAGTGTATAAAACGGGTATTATTTTTTAAGGTTTACAAGAGATTCCTACTTGTTTTTAATACATTACGGTATATTATCAGCATTGTCACTAGTTGTCCACATTGCTGGTTCGCTGAGAGGAGTGTTTGATGCTAATCTGTGAAGTGCTTTTGAAGAAATGTCTGGTGATATAAACATTAAACCACTTACAGTATTTTCAGAATAAAAAAAACCCAACACTTTTTTTTTTAATATTTTTTATTTTAGTACATGCATCATGAACGAATCTGCCTCTAGTGGAAATGGTCAAGAGTTTGATGTATTTAGTGCTATGGACTGGAAGGATGGCATAGGTACTTTGCCAGGAAGTGACCTAAAGGTAAGATATGTAATTTTTTTAATTGGTGAAATAAAAATGTTAAATGCCAAAATAATGCATTTCAAAATCTGGTGTGTAGGTATCTGCTTTTATGAATAAAACATGAACCTGCAGCTCCGAGTTAAGAGACTGTAGCATGTTAGCTTTTAGCTCTGGAGTTTCTTGATTCAGTTTCTGGTGCTGGCACAGACAGCCGTCATCCCCGTAGGAAGGCATAAATTAGCGCTGCCTTGCTATATAGACAGTTGTAATCATGTGCAAAAAATCCGAAAGAAATCTCGAAAGTTAAGTGTGAAAATTCACTGCACTTAGAGCATTGTATTACGGTATCACTGAGAATCTTTATACTGTCATTGACTCTCACGGTCTGATATTCTTAGTTCTTTTAATTTCTAAAAATAGTTTATTTTTGCTGTGCTTTTGTCATGTGGGTGCCTAGAAAAGTGAATGAAGTGAGTGCTTCTGAGTTTGGTATAGTTTAGAAATTGGAATGATACGGGGATAGTACTTTTAATTACATTTTTCACACTGTTTGTGTGAAACAAACAGTTTACACTGAAGTAAATTATAACAATTTTATTTTGTTTTCAAAGTATTTAACATATTTTGTTATCTGATACTTTTTACTGTGTTGTCAGAACATGTCCTCTGCGGCGTTAGCTAAAAATACAGTTTCAATATTAGAGACTTTCTTGCACCTATTTCCTGTTGCTTATAGTCAGTATTTTCATATAATTCCATTTAGATTAACATTGATGAGGTTTTCTCATAGTTTTTTATTTTTTAAAAGGAAACTCAGAATACATTTGTGTTTTTAGAAGAAATCGGTGCCTGTTATGATTTCTATTGTTTCTATAGAATAGATGGACAAAATAATTCTCATTGGAAAGGACCTCACGACACAACCAAATCCATACTGCACAAGGCCCTGAGCAACCTGATCTAAGTCAGCCAGCGGTGCTCAGTGGTGATCTCCAGCGTTGGAGATACCCCAGTAATCTCTCTGGGCCACCTGTTCCAGCATTTGACCACGCTCACAGTGACTTTCCCCTTTATGGATACTTTGTTGGGATTTTCCCAACAGCTTGTGCCTGTTTTCTCTTGTCCTTTCACTGTCCACACCTGAGAAGAGCCTGGATCCATCCCCTATGTGTCTTCTATTAACTACTGGAAGACAGCAGTAAAATCTTATCTTCTGTTCTTAAGACAGGGCAAATAAGTTCACTCAGCTTCTCCTTGCGTGTCATCTGCTACAGCCCCTACTGGTTTTGGTGGGCATCACTACCCCTGCTCCAGTATGTCAGCCCTTCTTGTCCTGGACACGGTAGTCTGCATGTGGTCTCATCAGTATTAAACAGTGGGGAATAATCCGTTCCCTCGACCTGCTGGCTACCCTCTTGCTAACACAGCCCTGGATGCTTGTGGCCACCTTTGGTGCCGGGGCACGTTGCTGACTCGTGTTCAGCCCTTCTGGTCTTCTGCAAAGCTGCTTTCAGATGGCCTCTGGGCTGTACGCGGCTGTTCTGTCCCAGGTGCAGGGCCTTGTGTGTGCTTTGTAGACCTTCATGAGATCTTGTTAGCCCACTTCTTCAACTTGTCAAGATCTTTGAGTAGCAATGCTGCCCTTCACTGTATCAGCTAGTCCCTCCAATTTGGTAATTTGCTTTTGCTTCCTGTACCAGTATGCCTGTACAAAATGGCTTTCTTGTTATCTTTGCTAGTTTCTTCTCCAGCTGAGCTCTGGGTTTCCTAATTCCATCATTGTACACTACAGCAATATCACTACATACCTCCTCTATATAACATTTCCCTTGTTTCACCTTCTGTGTACTTCCTTTTCCATTTGAACTAAGTCAGGAGTCCCTAGTTCATTCATGTTGGCCTTCATCCACGTTTGCTTAACTTCTCCTAGTGTGAAGTCCCTGGAGGGATATCTAAATTTCCTGGGCCCATTTACCCACTAAAGCATTCTTTCATATGATCCTGCCAAGCAGATCTTTGAACAAGCCAAAATCTGCCTTTTTCCTGAAGTCCAGTGCTGCTATTTGTTTTGCCTGCTTCTTTCAGGATTTCAGACTTCACCATCTCATGGTTACTGCTGTCAAGGCTAGCATCAGCCTCCACATCCCTGAGCAGTTCATTTTTTTAAGAAGTCCAGGCTTTAAAAATACCTTTCTGTTTCAATAAGCAACATTGTGTGAAAGGCAGAACTAATATTGAAATGTTTGGGGAATGCAAAAGGGAACAGTGCAGGAAAATATAATAATCTCATACAAATCCCTGTTACGTGTTTTGTTCAGTTCTGATTACCTTATGTCAAAAGAAACCAAAAAACCAAAGCAAAGGTTGGGTCATTAATTAGTGGAGGAATGGGAAAGCTTCCATACAAAGTGAGGAAGGTGTAGCTGAGGGTAAGTTCAAGAAATCATGTAAGAAGATTCTTATCTATGCCTGGGTCAGGAAAGCATGAGTTTCATTTAAGGTTGCTCTTCTGTGTTGTGGTGGGTTGGTTTTTGTTGTTGTTTGTGGTTTTTGTTTGGTGGTGGGGTGTTGGTGTTTGGTGGGGTTTTTTGTTGTGTTTTTTTTTTTAAACTAACAGGTATTTGATTTTTGGACAGGGATTCTTTCTTTGGTCCAGGCATTAGGGAAGACACAGAGGTGTGATGGTAGCATACCCAGAATGATGAAAGATACAGAGAGTATTGGCCAGGCAGTATATTCTCGTCTTGGGTTTTTGTTTTTTGCTTTGAATACAAAAGCAAGGGATTACTGGATGAAATTGAAATGATACTATTTTAACACTGACTGAAAGAAGACTATTTTCTAACAATACAGACTTAGCCTGAGGAGCTTACTGGACCAGGGAGCATGAAGATTCAGCGAAGGAGTAGGTATTCATATAGATACCAAAACAATTTGAACTGTTAGAGTAGTAAGGATTTTTAAGGTTTTGAGGTAATTGTAACAACTCATTTTTCAAGACTGCTTCTAAATACTGATGGCTAAAAGGGTGACTAATCCTTTGAAACTGTAAATGTGATCGTGGAAGATAGGTTATGCTCTTTGTGGAATTCTCGGAACAGGGTTAATGTGGATGGTTTATCTGAACTGTTCTGATAGCAAAGTATTCTAATACTGTGTCCCAAACCTAAGAATATGGTCTTACATAGAAGTTAATTCTTGCATGTATGTTTCAAAAATTATAAAGTCAGTTCAAGTTTGATCAAATCAATTTTTAATTTGAACAATTTTGATCAATTACTCAATTTTCATCAGATCAAAATTCAGTGATAAGACTTCCACTAAAGATATCAAACTATTGCCATATATCTACATTGAAATGCCATTGAAAAAATCAGGTGAAAACAACTTAATAGCAAGATGGACAAATCCAAAGATTCTGGTTTTACAACTTGGTTATAGATCAGAGTGTCTGGGGTTTTTTTGTGGGTGGGTTTCTTTTTTTGTTTGGTTGGGGTTTTTTAATAATAAAATAGAAGGAGTAGCTGAACTATTCTTTGCAGACAATGTATTGCTTACATTCTCACGTTTAATCTTTTTGTCTTCAAAAAATGTTGGGGAAAAATGTCCTTGAACACTCAGACTTGGTTAACTATATTGTATGAGTATGTTTTAAGTTAAATGTATACAAAAATGTTGAAATACTGCTTTTTAATATAGAAGTTTTGGGGAGTCACCTGCCTGAAATCCTTATTTTTACTCGTGTAAGTCACATGGCATTTGCTTGTCTTTTACTACTTGCGTGATGAAATTACGTATTTACTTTTACATATGCACTTTCAAAAAAATCTCTTTTCTTGTGTGCTATATTATTATCCAGCCTCCTCAGATTATCAGGCAATTATATCTGAGCAACCATTCTTTTTAAGAACCACTTCACTTTTGTGAATATAAGTTCCTCTATGACTAAAAGCTGTTAAGAACCCTGTTGTAAATAGTGTAAAATACTTGAAACGTTTAAAAATAACTTTTCTCAATTCTTATCATTGCTTAAATTTAAGTGTTCATATGATATAGAAATTTGGAACAAGAAATCACATTATTTCTTTTTGTTACAAAGTCCTGTGGGCAGTTTCATGCCTACCAGACTTAACTGAGAGAAACTGCATCAAGGGGAGGACACTCCTGATCTAATGAAAACAAGGGAGCCAAGTCAGATACCAAGCTTCTGTTCTCAGCCATGCCATGGTCTCTTGTGTCTACACCTGTTTCCACACTGGTAAAATGCCGAGAATGTTCTTTTACTATGATTTTGTGCCATGTTAATTGTTAGAGTTTTGTCACCCGTAGTTGGAAAAGACTGTGGAAATATGTACTCAAACAGATTTTGTTAAAACTCTTTAGCAAAAGTAGTCATAAAATAGTTAATGCTACTTGAATGCTGCTTTGACCGTGTGGTGTGACAGAAAAATAGTGAGTGGTTGTGGAAAATGCTAGAATTACAAATTGTACCGGGGACAGGGAGAATTAAAAATTGTACAGTGTGTTGCACTGAAGACTAAGAACAAAAATTTTAGCATTGTATATTAGTTCTTTCAGGATGTTTAAATAAAACAGAAAACTTGAATTCCAGTAGAGTTTAAAATAGTTTACAAATTGCAGAATGCCTTCATGTGGCAGGCTAAGTAATGTATGCTCATCTGAAAAACATCAGTGCTTACCAGTTACTCTGCATGGTGTGAATGTAAATGTGAAATACTCTTTTTCTCTCTCTTTTTTTAAAAAAAAAAAAAGAAATCTCTGTGCTGAGTGCAGGCAGTAACACCATCACTTCAAGATTTAAATGTACTCATTAAATTGGAAAAGCTGTAATAATTTACAGTCACTTCCTACTGCAGTGACAGAAGTTTATGAAGTACTTCGTAATGAGTTTCCTCGTGCTTGTGTTTGGAAAATGAGCTGTTATATAGTGCACGGATGGAATTCTGGTCATTATTTCCAGCTTGCAAATTGTGCTTGAACAGAAAAAAAATACAAATAAATTTGGTGATGAAGACATTAACCAGTAAATAAAGTTGGGCAGCTAATATCATAGGAAGCCAATTATAATAGTGGAACATGAATGGTGGGATACTGGTCAGTGGTGCTCGGTATTTCCAGCCGTGCTGTAAAGAAAGTAACGGTGATTCAGGGTACTGTGTTTCTGGATGCATAGGTGGAGCAACTCAAGGCAGTAAAGCGCATCCTTCCACCTGCCTGTTCTGAAATTGCAGTCGAGCTTGCTTGAGATAATTAACATTTTGAAAACAACCCATTTTTTTCCCTCACATGATTATATGCCAGAAATACCGGTCGTGTCTCAGGCAGTAACTGACTATGGTGCTTTTTTAGTGCAAAGCTATTTCTGTCCTCACACAGTGGCATGTGCTGCACTGAGCCTGGGGAGGCATTTCTTTCTTGGGGCAGAGTCCCTGAGAGTGTCTGTGGGAAACATCAACTGCCAGAAATGAGTTAAATCACTGCCTGCTCCGGAAAGGCGTTATTCCAGAGGGAAGATAGATTCCCTTCAGGGAAGCTGGTAAGGGGTAGCACAGGGAGGAAAAACCAAGGCAGAATAGACCTTCTCTGACCATGTGTGAACTCCAGCAGATGTAACTAGTGGCCTGGTCTTTTCCACATGGAAGTAACTTTGTTCTGTTGCAATCTAATGTAATTAATTAGCTCATGCTGTGCTTCATTTCAAAAGAATGACTTCAAAACAGATTTCTAGTTAAAACTTTGCATTGTCATAAAATGATATTAACTTTTTTTAAAAAAAAAAAGACTAAAAAGGAAATTTTACTATTAAAATCGTGAAAACTCCAAAGCCAAGAAAAGCTGAGTGAAGTTTGTCTTTGGTTCTTTAATTGGGCTTTCTCATGTGTGGTCATGGTAGAGGCTTCACTTCAGTGATCACGTGCGATTTTACCACAAAATCTACTATGTCAATTGCTGTAGGTGCTGTCAGACACGTAAATAATTGGGCAGAGGATTTCAGGAAGGAAAGGGAATAGTTCTGTGATTAATGCAGGTAAATCCCACACAGGAAAGCTTAGCACTGCACTTGCTTCTACCACAGCCTTCCTGTGCGGTGCTGAACAACTCACTGGAACCCAAACTTTGGCAGGTAGCCATTCATATTTTATTTGTCACTTGCTTGGGTTCCCCATGAGATATTGGTGTTTGGTATTTAGAAATATTCTGGCTGGAATAATTGGGAGCCAGGGTTGCTTTGTAGGTCAACTTCTGGATCAATAAGCGTCGTCTTGGCAGGCCTTGACTTCTGGCTCTGTCAGTGATTTATGTGTCACCTTAAGAAAGTCTGTTTAGCTGCAATTTCCTACTCAAGTGGAGATAATAAGGCAGACTCAGTTCACAGTGGAGAGAAATCATTGAGAAACCCTCTGGTACTCAGATAATTCTTGAGCACTCGGGGCAGAGGGGAGGCATTGGAAAAGCCGGAGGAGTGTCTAAGAATAAAGTAGATAAAGATTACTGCAGACAAGACTGAGGTATCGGCAGTTTGCTGGGAAAATGTCAGTCTTTCTTGCTAAAGGTATAAGTTTTCTGGCGGTACCTGGATGGAACAGCTTCGGTTCAGAAGTGATGAGAGAATGTTCCTATTTTTCTTTTTTTTGAAGGTTGTAATTTGATAGTAATCCTTTCCTTCTTGTGCCTGCCCATTTAGGAAAAAACTTTCCTTTTGGATGCAAATTGTTCTCTCCTTCAGATTAGCCTATTGCAGTGTTACTAAAGCATCTTAAAATCAATCAAAGATTGCTTGAACTGCTTGGCTTTCTTGCTGAGAGCACCATTCCAGTGCGAGAGAGTCTGGCCCTTTCCCCTGTTCATGGTGCGGAATTTAATCTCTGATGACAATGATTTAGGGAGCCCTATATAGCCAGGGGTCCTGCTTAAGTTGTCTTTTGCCATACTTGCCAGGGCAGGAGTGTGCAGGCAGGATCTCTCTCATTAAGGAAAGGGAAGAGCCAGGTGCAGGGACACATTCCCATAACATTCTGCATCCCTGAAAGAGTCAAAATTGTGTGACCAGGCAAGCATCAGGGGTCACATGCTTACTGAGTGCTTTGAAATAAGCTGGGAGCAGAGTATTCGGAAGGATGAAAAGCTAGGATGAGATATTTTTATTTTCTTTTGTAAGTGTTTTGAGAACAGAGGTTTTGTTTCAGGAATTACTTTGCACTGCATTGTAACAGTAATTGCTAGAGTGCCTAAAGCTTTTTTAGATACGTGCTTTTTGTTATTCCAGTGGAGTTTTTTTAAAACAAACAATCATTCTACTTTCAAACCATGTAGAGTAAATAAGACTGGCTTTACTACTTGAAGAAAGAGTATAAAAATACCCCAGCTGCCTCATTTTCTGAATGCTATCCATCCCCTGCCTGGGGCAGGGTTTCTGTGAAAAAAATAAATGTGATCATGCATGTAAGGACTGCATCACACACACAGAAGAGGATAATGGTTGAACGGACAAGTTCTGGCATTTATTAACTTACTCAAATAAATTTACGTAAAAAATAGTTTGGCATGTACCAGGATGTGGTTGGACAATGCAGTGTGTACAGGCAATTCCTTTGCTTTAAAGAGAGGAGGAGCTGTAAGATGCCAGAAAGGCTCTAATTTATCTCAGCAGTCCTACTGAAATCACTGATTAAATGGTGATTAAAATCAAGAACCGTAACTGTTGGCTAACCAGAGATCTTGAGTGTAGTTCTTTGGCTTGTATCCCTGGAGTCCCAGGTATTGGTCCCCTTGACAGACTGCTGTGTAACTCTGTTACTTTAAGTTCAATAAGTCCGTAGGCAAGAAGAATGTTTACTCAAATTGACTTTTGTTTTGGATAATCTAGATTTTGCAAGTTTCTTCTGTGTTAGTCTACAGTCACACTGTCACGGGCTGAAGATGAGTATTATTCCTGGAATTACTGTCAGAATGCAGCAACAATTGTCTTTACTGCAACGAACTCTGTGTCCGTATCTTGCCCAGTAGATGGTGGTGTTGGCTGTTTTTTCAAATTTATTTTAAAGCTGTGTATTTACATGCGTGCGTTTTTTTCCTTCTTATTTTTTGTCCTTTGCATTTCAGTTGTTCTTCCTTTGTCTTCCTTTTTATGTCTGCCTGTTCTCCCAAATAATATTTTTACCTTGGAGAAAATAATAGTAGCCTTTACTCTGATTTGATCTCTGTACTGATAAGATCTTGTACACTCTTAGAAGGGCACCAAGTAACAGTAAACTGAGATAGTCTGATCTTTGTTGCTTTGAATTAGACACGTGCAACAGCGGGGACTTAATTTGAAACTTGATTCTATATATTTCTTCCCAATAGGTTTGTGTTTCTAAGAATTAATCTGCACTATTATAGCTATTTCACATTGTTTGAAAATTTATTTTTATCCCACGTAGTGATAAATACATAGAGTATTTTTATGAAATGCAGAGAAAGAGAACTAAAAGCCCTTTTAACATATAATTCCTCCTATATAAAACTACAGAGTGCCTTCCAGTCTGCATAAGGCATGATAAGGCAAAAAACTTGCATTGGGCATGGAAAAGTCCTAAAGCCACGGGAGGATGGAGAGCAGAACTCCACCTGCAGTGTTACGCTTAGTCACGTGCACGGAGAAGTTCATTTCCATGGCTGAGCCCAGCAGTGGTGGGCAAAGAATGATGGGCTAATCAGGAAGATGGAGCACCATTTTCACAAGAAGAAAAGGAGCTTGTCCTTAGCTAAATAAAATTAAGTTCTGGGGTACATAATTCCTTGCTTCAAATGCATACCCAGAGAGTAAGCATGAGGGTACTGGAGCTGTGTAATCCATAGGGTAATGTCGGGTTGAGAACCAATGGGTATAAACTGACTGAATAGATGAAAAATTAGAAGAAGGTTTTTTTGAGCAAGGAATTGAGGAATGTACTTTTGGTAGAGATGCTGGTAACAGAAACTCTGGCTGCATATCCATTGCAGCTGAAACATTTATGAAATACTTCGTGTGATACTGCTGCCTGCAATAAAGAAAGGCTTCCTCCCAGTGATTATGATACTTGTTCCAGGCCTGTGTAAATTTTAATGCAATATTAATTTAAGAAAAGTTTATTGATAGTAATTTTGATCTCCGTAGAAGAACTTAGCATGTAGAAATAGTTCAGAAAGTATTTATAAAGTTTGATTATTATTTGTTTAAGCCTTGCTTACCCTCAATGTGTTCTTTATTTGTTGAATGAATGTTAAAATATTACTGGAGGTTAAATTAACAGTCATATAAGCTGAAGTCCTGGTATATCAGGACATCGTTTTCCGAGAATGTGAAATGTCTCTCAGCTCTGAATGGAAGGAATTTTAATGATGTTTAGATGGAAACTGCTGTTCAATTCTGTTTTGATCCTTGTGGAAACTGCAAAC
Source organism: Eurypyga helias (assembly GCF_000690775.1). Lineage (NCBI taxonomy): Eukaryota > Metazoa > Chordata > Aves > Eurypygiformes > Eurypygidae > Eurypyga > Eurypyga helias. Next base: position 16,691 of record NW_010270435.1, read on the forward strand.
AGGGCAGGTAAATAAGTTCTGTGTTGTATATGTAGCCACTAACAATTGGACTCATCCTGATGACTCAGTTTATGATATATTTGTGTTAAAAGAACTGCAGTAACTTTAAAATGTGTATTTTTGCCCTTGCTCACCTGTATGTGAAACTCTGTAAGTTAAATTTTCTATTCAAATGTTACATTTATTTCTGTTTATCTTACCATGGATTCGCTCATGAAAGCTGTTGAGGTTTGGGTAGCAAAGGAGGTTTTGGTAGCAGAGGAGGGCTACAAGGGGTGGCTTCTGTGAAAAGCTGATGGAAGCCATATATTTACTTAAGGAGTTTTGTGACTTAAAACCAAAGTTTTATGTCTCAGAATGCTGTGGATCCATCCTGAGAAGTTAGCTCGGTGGCACTGTTTCCTTCCCTCTCTATCACCTGCTGTGAACTTCCAGACTGTCAGCACACCTAGGGAAGTATACGGGAGGACTGCTCTTACTGTATTTTAGCTTGGATCACCAAAAATAGACGTAATATTGTGACAGAACCTTTACCTTCAGGTTGGTGTGGTGGGGTGTTGGTTTTTTTTTGTTTGTTTGTTTGTTTTTTTGGGGGAGGTGGTTTTGTCACCTACTTTCTAGGAAGAAGAGGCTTACAAAAGTGTTCAATTTTTTCATGGACACGCAAACCACCATTAATCTAGATCCGTTTTTGTCATGCATCCAACAGTAGACACTAGTTGGCACATTGTTCTGGCAGCTCTTACCCTGCGATGGCTTTCTGCAGCATGCTGCTCTGTACATCTATTTGTACTGGTTTTAGGCAGTGAACCTTTTTTTTGCTTTTCCTCCCCAGCTAAACCCAGATTATGACTCCTCAGGTCTGAGGCATTTTTCTGGTCAGCTACGGAGAGTCCACTGTGTGCAGTAATGCTGAAACTGTGGCTGGGGAAGCAGTCAGCAAAAACAGATGTGTCTGCTTCAAGCCTGTGTCCGAACAGGAGCTGGAGGCCCCTGACATTGAGAAAGGGGAGGCTGTGGGCAAAACCAGGAGATACAGAGGTCAGATGAGGCAGCTGGACCAGGAGCACTGTTGTCACATCTTCCTGCCTGCTAAGGCAGTAGGAAGTGGTTACTCCATCACTGAGCCCGTCTTAGCGTGGTGGCCTGACTATTCAGGAGCTGCTTCCTTAATGGTTCAGCTCTTGCTGCTGTGCACAACCTCCCGTGAAAGGGTGGCTGGAAGGTGCAGCAGAGTGTTTCCAGAAGGTGCTTAGTAACTTCCCTGTGACCTGTCGGTTGGTGGGCTGCAGCACCGCGTGTTAGTTTGTGCTCACAGCCTGTGTGCTGAGACAGCTCGTGCAGAGTTATAGCTCTTGGAAGAAAGGAAGGTTTTCCCTCTGGCATCCACCTATTGCAGAGTCAGCAAAGCACCAATAGCAAAAATGAGCTTAACCAAAATTTGAGTCAGCTGTAAGACATTAGAATCCTCTTCAGAATGGTAACTCCACTGCTTTTCTTTGGGTGGAACAGCATGAATGTCTGTCTGCAAACTGGAGTATGAGCATGTGGTGTTACTGCATTTGGTTGCTTTTCAAAACTGAACTCCTGGTCTTTAGTCCAGATGGATTTATCAACAGTTTGTCCACACTTGTGTATCTGTTGTGAGCTGATTGCAAGTGCAAATCTCAGCTCCAGAAGTCATACAACTGTGAGGTCCTTCTCTTCTTTCTCTCTCCTCAGCTTATTATTTCTGAACTGCTTGTATTCCGTAGGACCTGGTTGCTCTTGGCAAATGCTGAGGCTGGAAGGGCTGTGTGAGTGAAAGCACACTGTTGTGGTACGTACACCATAGGGCTCACCTTTGCTTTCAGTCAGAATGGCTCATTTTCAGTACTGTACCATAGCAGGGTCCAAAATGAGTGGGATGGATTCATCCTGCAGCCTCTGGAGGCACAGTGAAGATCAGTGTAGTGCACATTGTTGCCCTTCTCATTTTTCCAAGGTCAAGTTGCCTGACCAGAGAAACAGAAACAGACTTCGTGCTACAGGAATATTCTCGCAGGTGGGTGCTAGGGAGCTTTGAAAGACTTTCTCAGGCATAATTTTTCCTGTTGATCTCCGTTGGTGAGAGCACCACACTGCTAGAGACCTGTCCTCTGTGGCAAAGCTCCGAGACTTAACACCCCTTCACTGTTCAGGGCAGACGATCACGGGCAGAGCGCTGCCTTCGGTTCAACCCATGTAACCAGCTGGGCCTGCAAGACCAAGGAGTGGCTGGGAAGCTGAAGTTTATTTTCATCTGGTAGTGCTGTAATCATTACGGCAGTTGGAACGCGCTTTTCTGCTGGCAGCAGGATGGATATAACTCCTGGTGCTCCTGTGTAAGCACAGCATGTGGGCTATTGTTGAGCCTTGCTTCTGGCTGACAGTAATATCACATTCAGCGTGTAATTAAACAGCTCATAAACTGCCTTGAGATGTTTGTTTATGAGCACTTTACAGTGGAGAAGTACTGTGTTTTTGGAGGAAGCTGAAATTTCTGTACTATGTGAAGCATTTGTATTTGATGTGCAGTTCCCTGTTCCTCGACAAAAATACTCAGTGGCTGGAGTGTTATTTTGCTGGCAATGAAAAGCATACAGTCAGGACATTTTCCCATGAGTTTCTGCTACTGATTTTTTCATTCATGTGTGTAAGTTAGATACCGATCTGCACGTGGAGGCATCTGTATCAATATCTATTGCAAATCAATATTTATAGATAACAAAATGAGTTTGCATTTTGCTTAACGGAAGCAAGAAAGGCTTGTTTTCAATTCCTTGGGAATAAGCAGAAACACCTAGAAATTAGGTAAAATATGGTGAGGACACCATGTAAAAACTATGTTGGTGAATAGAAGAGGATGATGTGAGAGAGTATTAACTCAATTTTTACTATACTCTCTGCCATTTGTTTTGTCTTACAGTTTAGAGTGAATGAATTTGGGGCCCTGGAAGTGATTACAGATGAAACTGAGATGGAAAGTGTTAAAAAGGCAACTGCTACGACAACATGGATGGTTCCAACTGCTCAAGAAGGTCAGTTAAGAGGAGGTAAACATTTTCTGTGGTAGACTGTATTTTGTTTAATATATTGTTTTTTCTTAAAGATTGCTCTCAAAAATCATAATAACCCACCAACCCACCTTTATTTGCTTTAATGCACTGAGTATATCTGATGTTACTTGTTTCTTAGGGTGTGGATAAGTATGAAAATAATAATAAGAAATACTTCCACTTTTTAAACATCTGAAGTTCAATTTCAGTTGCAATTTTTTATAACAGTATTTTTTTTTAAGTTTAGAATCAGTATTTTCCCTCTATTTAATTTGCAATGTAGTAAATTTCCTACTTTAAATTATTGGGAATTTTTTAGATATTATTTCTGTTGAGCTGGTTCTTCAGACTGCCCCACAGACTTTACTAACAGTGTATAGTTCATTTGTGTCCTAAGTACTGCACAGTGTAAATGGCCTTCACTTGATACTCGTTGCTGCTTAGCTGCTACAACCAATGTAAATGTAGGTCTGGTCTGTTGCCTTGCTCCTGCTGACTAGGCTTTTTTACAGTATTCAAATTAGTGGTTAACCATTTATGGTTAACTTGAATAATAAAATTCTGTTAGTTGTAGTAGTATCTGTCTACCAAATAAGGTGTTTCCTGGATTTAAAATACTGATGTGAGAAAGCCCGCATTTTTTGTTCAAGGAGTGTTGCTTTACATTGTCCTAAGTTCTGAAAATTTTGAAACACTCCAGCAATGACAGAGTAGCATGAAAAAACAGTCTCACAGCTTGTTTTACAATTGCTTACAACTACCTAGTGTTTTTTTTTCCTTGTCGATATTATATTTTATCAATTTTCTTTTACAATATGCATTCTATAAGTCCTTTGAGGAGCAGACTTCACTATTTTGGTTTAATAATCATCAGCACAAGCACAATAAGCAGAGTCAAGGCAAGTTTTCCTTTGCTACTTCCCCACCATTAAGTCTTAGTTGTCATGTGAGTTTTGTGCCTAGGTGAAAACATTTACATCCCTGGGAAAGCAGTTTGGGCCTCGGCTGTAAGGTCTGAAGCTTCACAGCTACTCTGTTCTGTAGGTCTGTCTCCAAGGCAATGGTAGTTCGGCAAGATTCACATCTGTGGTGAGAGTGGCAACAGTGTGATAGTGTAGTAGCACAACAGGCGCTCTCCTTAGACAGAGACCACAGTTATCTACGGCAAAACATACAACTTTGTTCCAGGCAGTCTGGCAAACCTGAAAATAAATGATGTCGCTACTGAATTGAAGTGTGTTTGTGGATACATAAACATACCAAGTAAGTATCCTACTGCTACCTTACACTGCCCTTGATTAATTTACTGCTCCCCAAAGATAAAAATAGTGCTAACATTTTCCATTCTGAGAGGAAATAGTTGTTTTGAACCACAAATGGTGCTGGACTGTAAATATAGCATGTAAATTACATATTCTTCTAGTGGAGATAGTCTGCACGCAAAGAGTTCATTTGACTCAGTTTTCAAAGACAGTACAGTGTTCAAGCAAAAGAAGTAGTTTGTGACTTGAAATTTGCTTTCTGGGGGTTGCAAAGTCAATGACCTGCTCTAGAAGCTGGAAAACTTGACAGTGCTACATACTTGCCTGTGAGTGAAAGAAATGGCATCCTCTTCTAGGCTACATGCCTCTTGTGAGGAAACTCTAGCTTAGGATGAGTGAGTAACTTAGTATTTGAAAATTTCTGTTACAAATCAGTGATTTTTCACTTCTGGTGGACTTCAGGCAGGCTGAGCAATAGATATTGCTGTGAGAGACTGTAGAATGTAGCCAGTGATTTACTTCCAGAAGTAAGTTCACCTACTGAAAGATAACTCCCCCGGTAAACCCAAATAACCCTATGTGTAGGTCAAAAATGAGGCATGTCAGCAGGAGGTGAGGTGATGGACTCTGTGCAGTGATGACTTTGTGGGCAGTCAGCGTGGTGCCTGTTACAAAATTCACTCCTTCCACGAGTAGCCATGGAAGCAGTGTTGATGTGCCACTGATGACAGAGGCATGAAGTCGGTGGATTCCCCCCTCTAGTGTTGCCCCATGAAAACCCAACTTGCTTGTCAGGATTATGAACCCCGTAAAGGCACTGACTGTGTCTGAATGACACACAGAACTGGGGTTCTTCATTCTGACAGGAGTGGCGTGGCTTTCATTTTTCCATTTGCTTGGCAAGGCCTGCTGAGGATGGTTGGAAATGTATCATCTAAGTGAAGTTACTTTTTTCATTGTACAGCCTTTTCAGAAAAGACAGGGATCTGCACAAGGTTGAAAGAAACTGCAAAAATGGATGGACTTGTTTTCTGTGAAAACTGCTACCGCTATTGTACCATTGAAGAGTTTGTTCCTGAAGGGAAATTTTGCAGCCAGAAATGTGCCCAGCAAGTAAAAAACAAGTAGGTGCAATTATAAAGCATAGAAATGAAGAATTTGGCATAAATACAGCATAAGATACGGTGGTGGGATGAAACATTAATGGTGGGGCAAAGGGAGGTATTTAGCAGCCATGTTTTGGTGAGTCTCCATTGGTTTCTAATGTTCTTTCACTGTTTTACATGTAAATGTGTTAACAACATTTAGTTTGTCTAACGCTGATGTTGAAGGCAGTCTTTTTTTGCTTGGTGTGCTGTGTTCTGCTGTCAGATGCAAGTGGTGAAACAGTCTATGGGATGCATGAATCAGCGTCAGACTCCCACCCTCTTTCATAATCATTGGAATTAAGATAATCAGTAATGAGATGGTTGGTGTGGTGAGTTAATTACAATTAAGTGCAAGAGCTGTGTTACAGATGACAGTGAGTGAAAACATGAGCGTACTGTAGTTTCTCAGTTCCTTTTATTTCAGCTTGTGCAGTTCCTCTCATCACAAAAGAAGGTTTCTGTTAGTATGTCCGTTCTGTATTGCATATTACTGCATTATGGCAGTTTAACATCTGTCATTTTGTGCATTTTCCTTTATTTTTAGCTAATTACTTAAAAGTTTTCTGTTCTGATTGCTTGTTTAGCAATTTGTACAGTCACATACCAGCTTTCTCCAATTGGATTTGTCAGTCTTAACAATTACCTTTGCTTCCCTTCCTGTAAACTGCCCTGCAGTCCTAAACATTTCACAGTTTGCTTCTGTGTGAGGCTTGATGGTGCATGAGAAAAGACACACTGTTTAGAACGCGCAGAACTTGTTCAGTGTAAGCTGACAGCTTTCCTTTTGCAGCTGCCATTGTGTGTCTTTCAGATTAATTCTTTTGACAGATAAAATTTTCAGTAGCATTTCTAAGAATGTATTTGGTATAATACCCTGAGACCTACAAACACTTGACCTTCAGATTTGCTTGCTTTTTACTTGTTTTATGAATATGAGAAGTGAAATAATATTGGCTTTGTGTTATTGTGTTACTCTTATGATAGAGAACCAAAGGAGGAAAAACCCAGCATGGAATGTAATGGGGAAGATGATTCTAAAGGCATTCGGAAAAGAAAAGCAAAGTTGCCTCTCAAAGAAGAGTCCAGGGATAATGAGGAGAAGAAAGAGAATCCTGATGAAATTGTTAGTATGCATCCTAAAGCCATTCCTGCACTTATTTCATTGGGAGTTTTGCCTTATATTGCAATGTCAGTAACTTCATCAGTCTAAAAAGAGAAGTGATGGCATCCCTCTATCAGAGCCACAATAAATAGTTGGTTCACTTACCAATTTCAATATGCCTCATCAGTAAATTGTAATTACTGACAATGAGTTGGTAAGAGCTAGTTTTTATCCCTTTTCCTCCCCACCCACCCCCTCCCCCCGCTTTTTTTTTTTTTAAGAACAGAACAAAAAGAATTTAATGGGAAAAAATGATTCTAACCTAGACTTGTTACATTTTCAGCATGGAAAAACAGGAGCACATATTTCCCAACACCTGTTACTTTGTCGCTTTGCACATGAATAAATGACTATAGACCAGTAACTTATTTACAGAAAAGCTGCATTACAATTAAGAAGAGAACACTTTTGATTTTGTTAGTGTAATTTGCCTTATGAGGTTACTGTACTCTTTCCTTAATTTAGGAGGACAAACCTGAAGGAAGGATCTTGAGAGTCTCACAGAGAGCCAGGAGGAAAAGAAAAGGGGAAATAACAGTTTTGAAACAAAGTAAGTTAGATTATGAAACAACAAATCTCAACTACTGATTTTTTAGGTGATACCCATCTCTTATTGTGAATTGCCAGCATTGTTTCACTGAATTTGTATTCCCTATTGAATATGTTTTTTCAGTTCTGTAAAAAGAGAGTGCCGTTGTTACTTATATCAATTAAGTTTTAAGGATTGAAGAATGGAGAGCGCCACATGAAAACTGGGGAAAAACCCCATCACTTGGAGACTGATCACCTTTTACAAAGAGCTGGTTTATATACCTCTGGCAGCATGGAGGAGGATATAGTGAGTGGAAAAGTAATTGATGCACATTTTAGGGGTTTTTTCATCCCTTTGAAGAGGCTGATGTTAAAGGGAATCAGGCCCATTGAGTTCCCAGATATTGAAAGACATGTATTAAGCAGAAGTGAAAGTTTACTTTTGTTTCCTTGGGGATCAATTTCATGTCTACAGTATGTGCTGGAAATAGACACATTTATGGAACTGTTTAGGAATAATTGCTATAATCAGTCCAAAGGGACATACATTGCATCAAGCAGCATAATAAAACATATTTTAAATGAGTGCTGTTTTTTTCAAGCTATTTGTATGATAGATACTTTTAGGAAGAATTGGAGAATCAGGAGTTGTTATACCTCAGTGATACATCAGGCACAAACTTACATCTTGCCCTCCAAAGTGTTTCTTATGGTGGACTGGGAGCCATTACCAGAAGATACAGAGCCACTAATCAGCACAGGACTCCAAATAGCTCTGCTGCACACTAGGCAGCTGAAATACTGATTGAAGATGCGAGGCATAAAAGTTATGGAAGATTCCCCCTCCTGAGGTAGAATTACTCCTGAAATATAAATATTATTTTTACAGTTGTTTCCAAAGCTGAGGTGATAAGAAGTGTGTGAGATGCGAGCACAATGCTGATGCTCTATGGAAATCACTTCTGTCCACTGACAGAATGATCTGTACAGATTTCTTCTATATTTTTTTTTTTTTTAATATGAGAAAATGTCAGTTCATCACAAGAGATCTGGTATAAAAGACCAATTTTTATTCTAGAACCAAGCAAATAACTGTATGTTACTGTGCTGAGCAACACATCTCTTAAATGTAATAGATAAAAACTGGGTGAATCATAAATAAAATGGATGTGCTTTAATAGCATTGAGCGATTGCTGTCATTCTGAAATTTGTTATCTTTTGGTTACATTATCATCTTTCTTCAGGAGAGTTTGGCATCACTATTGTTATGGTTCATGTTTTAATCATGAAGATGCTTAGCCAGGCTGTTACTTAAGGGGGTTACTTCTCTTGTGAGTAGCCCACAGTCTGGATCAGGCCAGAATCGTACTGTGGAATGTGAGGAATCCTCCTGGCAGCGTGAGCTTATGGTCTGAAATGCTAAGCTGCATGTGCAGAGGAGAGATTTTAGGAGAAGATCAATAGAGCAGAGTGGAGATATATGAAAGTAGATACATGCATGGCCAGCCTCACAAGCCATCGTTTTTTGAAGATCCTGGCTTTTGCTAGTGCAGTAAGTGCCCTGTTTTCAAGGCCTAAAAAGTGTTACTCAGTGTTGTAACTGTAGCCAGTATTACAGTTCCTATACAAGTGTATGCAAGTGTTCATACTACCTGAACAAACCTGAAACTGGAGGTTTCTGTCACATGCTAATCACATGATGGGGGGAAAAAAGCACTGGTGAGAGTTTTGATGGCTTGGAGAAATTACTGTTAAATCACTGCCTCTCCACCCAAAACCATCAGCGTGATGGAGTAGGTTAAAAACATTCTGAATATTGTTAAAGATTAAAGTATTTCAGCTGTGATTAAAAAAATGTATCACAAGTGCTATCCAATTGACAATGCTTTTCAGGAAAATAGATTATTGGGGGGAAAAAATACTGAGCTAATTTATTATTTGAACTCATCTTTTTACACATTTGCAAATTGTATATCTTAATGTGTCTTCCTACCAATCAGAGAAAAGGAACAGGAGGCATGACATTGTATGTAAGTTGTTCTTGTCACCTGAATGAGCTTTTCCTTGTTACTAATCAAGATCTGAACTTTCTATACAAACCAGGAACTTCCAAAGAAGTAGCACTGTAGATTTAATGGCACTGGGACATGGAACTTCCATGGTCCTGGTGCCATTAAATCTACAGTGCTACTTCTTTTCCTGAAATAAGTCCTGAGAAACACCATGGATTCATTTAATAAAATGTAGCTTTCACATAGACATATCATGAACTTCGAAGTGTTGTGTTGGTTTGTTTTTAGTTAATTGTTACAGAATTCGTCTGCTATTGTGTGCTTCTTTACAGCTGTACCCTCTAAAGGAAGGCAAGCATGGTGTTGGGCATCCTATCTGGAGGAAGAAAAGGCTGTGGCAGTACCTATTAAGCTTTTTAAAGAGGTATGACGTGAAGTTTAAATCAACCACCTAAGATCATTAAATATCTAGGAAATAATAATAAAAAAATTGAATATTTTACACATCTCTGGGGAATACCTACATGATTAAAATAATGCTGTCCATCAGCAATTGTCAAGATAGTCGTAATGTGTGCAATTACCTTTCTCTGTTTTTTCAGAGAATTCTGTAGTTGTAGATGAATGCTGTCAACTGAGACTACAGAAACCAGATGCTTTTGCAAGATCTGCAAGATCTAGCCTTTCCTTCTAATCTCTGAAGATAAAAATCTGATACATACCCTCATTTTTTTCATGCCGTATCATTCCCTTTAAATATGTTTAGAAAGGTGGTACACAGGTCATCTTTTGGCTTGTTGCTTTGATTATATTACCTGCCTGTTTGTAGCTCCTGATGACATATGTTTTTACTACATCAGATACTAGTTTGTTTTATTCCCATTTTGCCTGTCATCTGACTGAATGTCACATCATCATCTCTTGCTTGTCCTTTGCCTGCTACGGTAGTCTTTGTCATTTGTCATTTCAGTGTTTTCTCTTGTGCTGTCTCTCTTGCTTGGAAACGACTTCTGTATGCAAATCCACAAAGCTTCCATGCTGTTCTCTTCTCTTGCAAAACCTGGCAAAACATTTGAACATGTCACAACTGCTGTACTTCTGCTATGTATATCTGGTATTATTTTTTGATAATTCTGTTCTTGTAGTCTGTTTCTTGCATCTATTTTTTTCTGTTTGCTTTATACTTGAACTATTAAATTTTCATGCAGGGATTAACATTTTGACTTATGTGTGCGTGTGATGCTGAGTTTTAATTGGTGCTTTTAGACATTACTGAGGTACCAAACTAAAGAACTAGGATTGCAATGTACAGAATACATAGGTTTGTAGGTGCAAAAACAACAGTTACCTGACCATCTTTTATATCCCCTGTGCGATATACTGGTTGAAAAATTGTCAAGAAAAACACTTGGATAAGTAGTGTCTCTGTCTGGAAGGCAGATTTACAAAGGGTTGCTCTGCCTGTCTGAAGTTACATGAAGTTCTGTTGCGGCACACAGGCATGTACCAGCCTTACTGGGCACTGAACATGGTGACAAACTCTAGAGTTACATGGTGACATACTATTTCCTTTTTTTCTTCATAGTGTATTTCTCTCATTCAGTACGTCTTATTTAATATTTTCTTTTAAAGTCTTTAGCCCCTGGGTAGTTCTAGGGTTTTATTTAGTGTGCAATATTTAAAGCCTGTAGCAGAGAAAGGATTCTTAATAACACCTGGGAGTGGCCAGTTTATATTTCTCCATTTTACTGGTGGACAAGCAAGCCATAGGAACAGTAAGGTTAAAAAAACCAAACCCTAAACCCAACAACCGAACATCATCATTGGTTTTGAATCCTTGATTTCTGTTTGGATTGTGAGAATCACTCTTTTCTTTCTTATTTTTCCAGTTCAGAAGCAGTACTTTTTGTGGTAGTTTTTTGTACCTATAGTTAGGAATGGTAAAGGTAATGGAGAGTTGCCACTTCCTGGTACTTAAATTTTAGAGTTGTTTCTAGGCTGTGACTGAAAAGCTGTAACTGATACAGTAAAACAAAATTATTGACATTTGAATTTTGTTATTTTCAGTCTCCAGCTCCCCAGTGTAATCTTTTGGGGTTTGTGTATGTTCTTGCACCATACATAAATGTTTCTTATCCCCAGTCTGCCATCTGCTCATTTGCTGATTCCTTTTACTCTTACTTTGTTCTTGTATCTCTCCTTAACAAAGTATCTTTTAATGTTTGTTGTAAAGTTCATGTGTGATTACTAAGTCTGTCATAGCTTAACCTCGGTTGATGTATTCAGAATAATGCCCAAAATTTAAATATGTTAAATATTATTGAAGTTCTAAAAATTTACCTGTTATTTTTCTGTAACAGAAGCCAAACTAAAGATGCATTGCCTTAGAAGTTTTAGATTTGACAATGGAAAGAATAACGAGTAATTCCTGTCTTATTTTTCAGGACATACCTGTGTGATAATTGCTTAATTTTTAGTGTATTGTTTGTAGAATTTTGTACTGTGTGTACAGTGAAGTTTATTATAATAATGAAAGAACAGACAGATCTATGACTTCTTAATTGTTTCTTTTCTTTGTAATTTTATTTGTGCTTGCTTTTGCAAAATCTCAGTTACATTATTGGCCATTGTTTCTCAGTGTGTCAGTATTTCTAGTATTTCAGTTTTCCACTGAAGTTTTTTACCTGTAAGGTATTTATGATATAGATGGCATTAACTTCAAGTTTGTGTACAAAAATGAACTTTAAAGATTTCTGTTTATCAGTTTAAAAAAAAAAATAAAACAAAATGCTCTGCTTTTACGTTCCTCTTGAGGATGTATCCAGAATTATGCATAGTGTAACTTCATTAAACTCTCATTGATAATAAAAAGGTTAAGTGTGGTGATGTTAGGATGAAATAACTTTTCAAATGTGTGTACTGCAGTCAGATACTCTGACCCCTTAACCGAGGTCTACAAAATCATCATCTAACCTCTTTTTAGATAGGGACTTAGAGCTGTGGTTAGACACCTATTAGCTGACCACTTTAGGCTGTTTTAAACTGGTCTGGTTCTCCATCTCCCTTCCCCCTGACTGCATATAGCTCTTTTGCTCTGCACTGCATTTTTTTTCTCCTGGGTTTGTTATTCAGTTATATCAGTGGCAGCCAAAGCCACCAAAGAGAGGTTTCCTTTGTTGCAAGTAGGTGACCTCTCCGAGTACCTTTCTTGGTACCCTTCTATTTCTATTCCCTGCAGAAGAACTGCAAATGACTAGGGAGCATGTGAAGATTTTAGGCAAGAACAGAAGGAAGGGGGAGCATATAAGATGCTTCTGTGTTTTGTCTGCAACCATTTGGGACATAAAAACTGTGTAGCTGTAAATTTTGTATTCTGTGGAAAACCCTCTGCAGTTTTATTAAATTTTTTTTCTGATATTCCCTCCAATTTAACCTTAGTACCTGCTAGCTTCCTCCTTTCTTTAACAGAAGACAGGGAACATGTTACATGCAATGCTGATGTCCTGTGATTGGAAACGTTCTTTTTGCTTAGCCTTGTTTTCACTTTCATATGAAAGATGTTCCTCTAGGTTTGTCATAATGTGATATTAGGCTAGTTCCTGTGATGTATAATAAACAAAACAAACTCATGGGACCCAACTTACAAAAGAGAAAACAGCATGAAAGAGGCCAAACCTACATACAAACAGTATTTTGTATTTCTCCCTTTCAGTTCCACTTTGATAGCCTGGGATGTGGAAATGAAAAGGAAAAACAGAGCATCATTGTTGTGATTGTAACAGGAGTGATGACCACTGAGTCAAAGTGTCACTGCATAGGCTGAAAATTATTTAATTACATTGTTAAAACCTTTTATTGACAATTAGTGGGAAAAAAGCTGAGAGCAAATCATGTTGTCGTCTTTCCCTTGGGTAGCTTTTTTGCTAATTCTTTATAATTTTCTTAAGTACTCTCAAGTTTTAAGTCATTCTAATATCAACATGTTTTTTGAATAACCATGAATTTCCTCTTTTCTGCAGTATGTTTTTAAAAATGCAAAACTTATTTTAAAGCAATTCTTTCACGAACATGAAAAATAATCATTGTTTTTTCCCTTATAAAGACATTCCATCTTTCTCTGATATACTTTCAGAAGTATTGAAACTGTTCTTCTTTTCCATTGCAGTATCAATCTTTCCCATATAACAAAAACGGATTCAAGGCTGGGATGAAGCTGGAGGGCGTGGATCCTGAGCACCAGTCGATATACTGTGTTCTCACGGTGGCTGAGGTAAGTAGAGGCTGCAGGCAAGCCGTGGTGTGGCATTACAGAGAGACTGAACTGGAACAGCAGCAGCTGAAAGTGCTTGCTCTTCCCTAGCAGGCAAACAGAAACTGTATGTAGGAAGACAGCTTTTAAATTAGTAATGCTGTATTAAATCTACCTGATCAACACGTGACGACTGTGTCCAGTACCATGCAGCAGGAACTGTTTATATACATTTAATGTATGCGGCTAGAGAACATGCATTACACTTGTTGGATGATGTGTGCTTTTTCTGTAATCCTGTACTTTTTATTAAAAAAAAAAAAAGTAGGAAAATAATATGACAACAGATTTATAGTGTTTTCATAGAAGTCTGATAGTATTTTACAGTTTCTCACTGACATAAATACCTAACACTTTTTTCTGTTGCAGTTGTGCTACAGTTTTTTCAGGCTGATGGCCTCAGAAATTGCCTGTATTGGCGACTTCTACACATTAGTATACCATATAAACTCTGTCTTTTTGCCGCATTTTATGAAATAATTTTTTGACAAGCCATTTCTTTGCTTTTAATAATATAAATGAAGACCCCTTTTTCTTTTTTTGTGTCTTTCAAATACCTTACATTAGTTTTTATGTAGTTTTACCAAGGATCCTTTTTTGGTTCCGTTTTGCAAATTAAAATGGGGAAACGGGAGTAGCGTAGGTACTCTGCTGTCTATGACTGTTGTTCTAAGTAGCTACAATTTTGAAATTTATATTTTTATAGCCTAGGCTTTTGTTTTCCCATTTCTGGATCTCTTCATGGCCCATAGTCATAGGCCATTACTGTGGATATCTCTTCCATTTTCTTGTGGATGGGGTGTCAGTGATTATTTCCTGTGTATCTTGTGCTCAGCACTCGGTGATGGGTTATGTTTTACTGGAGGTTGACCTGAATTTCACGTAATTTGAGATGGCAAACTGAATGTTATGTCAGAGTAGAAATTAACTATAAAATAGGGTGACCTTGATGTCAAGAGATTTTCACTGATTACTGGAGGAAAATTATGGCATTTGGCATTCAGGAAGATGTGGAAAACGAGCGAAGGATTGTATGTCCTATTTTTCTCTTCCTTTTGGTGGTTAACGTATTACTTCATGGAATAATTAAGTTCTAGGGGATACCTTCACTGACTTCTCATCTTTAATGAGAGTTCTCAGTATTGGTCTGGAAAGCCTGTTGAACGTAGTTATTGTTGAGTTCTCTCTTGCTTATTGATTAATTGGGATAGCTTGAGGGGATCATTATCTGTGCTTTCTCAGTGACTGTATTGGATGTTTTCATGCTCTTCTATAGGGTTTCTGTTTTATTCTGATGTTTGACTGAACAGTTTTCAAGTTTTTGAACACTAATGGCAATATCCATATTTTAGTTAATTCTTTTCACCAGAGGAGGAGGTACTTAGACTGAGAATAGCTTTGCTTTTTTATTCTTTCCTTTTGTGGTGGGTTAACCTTGTCTGGAGGCCAGGTACCCACCAAAGATGCTCTGTCACTCCCCTCCTCAGCTGCGCAGGGGAGAGAAAATACCATGTAAGCCTCACAGTTTGAGATACGGACAGGGAGAGATCGTTCAGCAATTGCCATCGTGGGCCAAATAGACTCAGCTTGGGAATAAAAGATAAATTTTCATCAATCAAACCAGAGTAAAAAGAGCTAAAACCAAACTTAAAACATTTTCTTGCCACCCTTCCTTTCTTCCTGTGCTCAGCTTTGCTCCTCATTTGTCTACCTCCTCCCGCTGAGTGGCACAGGGGGATGGGGGTTGTGGCCAGTCCATCACACGCTGTCTCTGCCGCTCCTTCTTCCTCAGGGGGAGGACTCCTCACACTCTGCCCCTGCTCCAGCGTGGGGTCCTTCCCACGGGAGACAGTCCTTCATGAATTTCTCCAATGTGAGTCCTTCCCACGGGCTGCAGTTCATACACTGCTGCAGTGTGGGTTCCTCCCACAGAGTGCAGTCCTTCAGGAGCAGCCTGCTCCAGTGTGAGTTCCCAGTGGGGTCACAAGTCCTGCCAGCAAACCTGCTCCAGCCTGGAGCTTTTCTGTCCACAGGGCCACAGGTCCTGCCAGGAGCCTGCTCCAGCACAGGCTTCCCTCTCTGCCGTGGGGTCCTCCCCAGGCTGCAGGCG
>NW_010270435.1:32533-34844 GCF_000690775.1 Eurypyga helias
CGGGTCCATCTCGTAGCCGGCTGGCATTTGCTCTGTCAGACACAGGGAGGCTTCCAGCAGCTTCTCACAGAAGCCACCCCTGTAGCCCTCCTCTGCTACCAAAACTTTGCCACGCAAACCCAATACACCTTTTCATCAAATAAATTTTTTCATCCAGTGTCGGCTTGAGCAGAAGTAAAAGGCTGACTGAAAGCACACTGTTAATATACATAATACTGATCAGAAGCTGTTACGTGTAGGGCAAACACCTTAAAATACAGTGTTGTGTGTTGTACATTCTTGCTTTTAGGTTTGTGGCTACAGAATACGACTCCATTTTGATGGATACCCAGATTGTTACGATTTCTGGGTGAATGCTGATTCTTCAGACATTCATCCTGTTGGATGGTGTGAGAAAACAGGTCACAAGCTTCATCCACCTAAAGGTATTGTTTAGTATGTAATGTGTACATTTTCCATAGCTCTGAGATCAAGACTATCTTTGTAATGCTGTAATTATATTTTTTGGCAGAAACTTTTTGTTCATTTAGTCAGAGTATTTGAACATGGCAAATTAAATGTAAAGTCTTGCTAAAATGTTGAGGTTAAATCCTACCTTCATTCAGTGGAAATTCAGAGAAAACAAAACCAAACCAACTGTAAAAGTAATTAATAAGGCGTTCGGAAAGAAAGTTAAGCAACAAACCTAGACCCCAGGTGAATGCTTACTGCAAGAAAAATGGCAGCATACTGGTGACCTGGATGCTTAAACTGAAGTCTCGCAGGCAGCTGAGAATCCATAGTGAAAGGTCTTAGGATATTTTCATCGCTACATATTGATCACCATTATTGTAAATGTGTTGTCACAGACTAATAAAGATTGTGCTCTCACCACAAAGAGTAAGCTTCAAATAGAGAGAAGAGAGGAATGAACTCATAAGGAGGGAGAAAGAAGGGTAAGATTACAAGCCTGGACGCATAATTTGTGCATAGCTTTTGTAAATGGTATACGTGTGTTGAAATACATGTAATTTGCTCACTTAATTGCTCTATTTCAGATTATGTAACTTCTTTATTTTGGCAAACGGAGAACACCTGCACTGAACTGTACCATGAAAAAAAGGAATAAATTTGCTCCCTTTTTGATGTAGGAAAGAAGTACATGGGGATGAAGGGAGCAACTGCAGGAGACAGGAGGATGATGGATAAATTCATTTGGTGTTTTAACATGCACAGTGAGTGTAGGATAATGTGGTCTTGAAAAGCTGCAAAATGATGAGTGTAGAGTTAAGAGGATGCATTATGGAGAATTATAAAACTGTGGATGTAGCTGCTGGGGTATGGAAGGTGAGAGTAAAGCCACACAAAGTGTATAGGCAGAGGGCCTGCCAGTGTGGGAGAGGGTGGCATTTCTGCAGCTGAGCCTTGGAGGAGTATGAAGGAGTATGTATGTGCTGCTCTTAAAATTCTGCTTTCGCTAATGGCGGGAGTGTTCTTTGTTGATGCTCCAGTATGGGAGTTTTCACTGAGCATAGTTATGTATAACTGGTCGTGCAGAAATAGCAATTTCTTGAGCATAAATCAGAATTTCTCAGAAGTTTGGCCTCTACTGAAGTAGTAAGTTACGTGTAGCAAATGAGTACATCACAGTTATAGAGTTATTGATGTTATTACAGCATGCTTAGTAAGTTTTATATCTGTGATGGAAGCTTGTCATCTTTTCCATCTTAAATGCCTGATTTAGAAAGCTTAAGCTTTTGTTAACAATGACTTACTGCTTCTGGAGGAAAGTTACTGTCTCCGAGTCACTTTCATGAAAAGCTTCTTCAGTTTCTCTTCTAGTTTTAAGTTGGTGGGAAGATTATTCTTTTGTGGTTTTTTTTTTTTTTTTTTTCACCATACTGAAGCAGTGAAGAGGTCTTTTACTTCAGAAGGTCATGGAGCACCTCAGAGGTGTTGAGGGAGACAAGTTAGGAGGATATATGATGGTAATTCTCAGGGTTGTGGTTATCATCCTGCCCAGCTATGTACTCCTACCACCCCCAAGATGTATTCTTGATTTTGTATAGCAAGGCTGTTCTCTCGTATTTTTATCCAAGACCTGAAAAATGCTCTGCATGGCTCTGCTGCTTCACCTCAGCGATAAACAGTTTCATTGTTGATGAGGTATGGTGTGATTGCTCTTGTACTCATGGGACTACTTCCGTTGTCCTAGTGCAAGCCTAACTTGCAAGTGGGATGGAAGAGGAGCAGGAAAGAACAAGCTGTATAGTAGAGTCATGCACTAAAAGGAGGCTGAAAGCAACCAGCCGTTAAGCAGTTAAACATATTT
>NW_010270435.1:34871-45765 GCF_000690775.1 Eurypyga helias
TCACTATTTATTCTGATATTTGTGGAGTACTGTTATTCCAATGGGAGGGAGGATATGCCAGTCTTGCATTGTTGGGGCTTTTTGTGCATTTTTATTGGGTTGGACTGATTGCTTATGTTTTGCTGTGATATGACATTTTAATAATGATTTCTTTATAGTGCCCATTGCAAATCATACGGACCCTAAAGCTGATACCAGTAATGACGTAGGGCGCGATATTTGTGGAGTACTGTTATTCCAATGGGAGGGAGGATATGCCAGTCTTGCATTGTTGGGGCTTTTTGTGCATTTTTATTGGGTTGGACTGATTGCTTATGTTTTGCTGTGATATGACATTTTAATAATGATTTCTTTATAGTGCCCATTGCAAATCATACGGACCCTAAAGCTGATACCAGTAATGACGTAGGGCGCAGTATCTTATATAAAATACCACCTCACAGCAGAATTCAAAGTTTGATTGGTAGCCATTCATTTTCCAGATACAGTGCAAACTTATGACATTTATGGTGCAAACCATAAACTTATTTGGAGCCTGCTGGCCTGAGAAAGGAGCAGACACTCCTGCCATGTTCTGTGTATTTCTGTCTTGGGGAGAATTGTCTTGCTTCACAGGAAGGGGTTGTAAGAAGGGTGTGTGCCAGGGGAATTTGGGGGCCTGGTAACTGACCCCTTGTTTTCTGAGAGGGTTGAAAGAGGGTATCATTCCAAATAGGCCTAAGTCCTTGTTAGGTCTCGATGCCCTGGGGTCATGGGAGGCTATTTATGGTTATGGTAGTGGACTGCAGGCGTTGTGAGTGACATGAGAAAGGCATAATGTTGTTATAGATGTTTTCTGGTCCATATTTCTATCCCTCTTTATTAAAACAGGAGGGGTAGGTTTCTCAGTGCCACCAGGTGGGACGGGCCGTGCGGCAAAGTCCCCATGGCAGCAGAGGCAACAGGCAGCTGCTGCCGGGCTTCAAGTAGGTATGAGGGAGCAGAGCTGCAAAACTGAATTGGGCTTCACAGGAAGAAAAAACGTGGTGTTTCAGGACACTGTTAATTCTGTGTGCAGAGAAGATCACTTTTCTGTCTCACACAAGTGAAACCTGCAGAGGGTTTCGCAGCCAGCAGGGAAGGGAAGAGCCTTGAAAACTGTTTGTCACTGAAGGTCCCAAAGTAAAAATTGCATTGACTGTGCTGTATCTGCAGTCACTAAATCAGATTCAACTTTGGTTCTTTTTTAAGAGAAGAGAGGAGCTGGAGATCTCACTTTCTCACTTGGTGACAGGAGGACCCGCACTGTCCAGAACCTGTTTCACCATCTTACTAAAATAAATTTTTTTCCCATGGACTTTGGCCCAGTATCTGATCCCATCACATATGCAGTAGGAGGGAGTTTTGTGTTGTCTACTGTGAGCTTTGTTAGGTTTGAATATCCTCTAGAATTACAAAGAGAAAATTAAAGCCTTGATACTACATTGCTTTCAAAATATTTCAGCTGGTCTGTAGCTATAATGCATCAAGGCAAAAGGCAGTTGGAGTAAAATGTCATTGATTGGACTTGGAGGTTAATTTGTGTTTGCTGATATTTAAAACGAAAACTGAGAAAGGCAGAAGCGGAAAAGGTGAAGTTAGAAGATTTTTTACTTGTGGTTCCTTGGAAAATATGAGATTCTCATAAGGTTAAACAGAGCTGTTATCTGCGGCGTATTCGAGTAACAATTCAAATAGTCAAGAGGTGACACATTTCAGTAGTTAAGGCAATCACTGAAATTGGTGGTGGTTTTGGTCTTGTTTTAGTGGATTGTAATGCATGAACTAAAACAGACATTTCTATAACTATTATTTAGCAGGTGAGTAAAGGAAAAAGACTACTTGCTTTATGACTCTTAGCATTGTTTTATAGATTAGAAGTACAAATGGTTTCTTCTCAATTATTTTATGATGGTCAATATAGTATGACTTATTTTATTTTTTTCTCTAAGAAACTAGAAGAGGCAAGCCATCAACAGAAATACAGATTTCTTTCCAAGTGCTGTATGCACAGAATAAAAAATACATAAAGTTCACTTGGGGGACAATTTACATTGTAAATACATAAGGGGTCCTGGGTCATTGATGGTGTAAGCAACTGTTTTATATATAAAACTGCTTTATATATATAACGTAGTTGTTTTGTTGTTTAACTTGTTTTAAAGCTAGTAGCAGTCATGCTGTATTAGTGATAGCCTGAGGATGTAATAAGGTAAAGTCTGTAGGAAGAAGGAATTTTTTTTGTTAGACTGACTGCCATAGTGGGAAGAGCTTTGGGGCCTGTAGGCCCTTGCTCTTTCTGAAGTAGATGCAACAGACTGAAAACGATCTGGAGATCATCGCCCTGAGCTTGTTGGTTGTGTGTGTGTGTCAGTCAGATGACCAAAGGGAGTTAGTTGGTACCTGTGAGTCAGAGAGGTGGAAAGGTGTGGTTTTCTTGGGGAGAGACAGGGGTGTGACCTGTAGTCTGTGCTGCTTGGAGAGATTTGTTTGAAGAGAGGGAGATTATAGTATAAAACTGATATTTCACTAATGTTGATTTTTGATAGCTGGTGGAATTACGATTTTTTTTGTTTCTAGACTCCCCCTAGATGTTCTTCCCTTGAGAACCTTAAGGTCTCCTGGCGGCCAGGACTGTGAGGTTGAAAATTAGGGGTAGAGCAGGGAGTTCTGTAAAAAAATTCTGAGCTGAAATCTCTCGAGTTCTTCTCTAGTGCTTTATTTATATGACTATTCTTGCTCCCAGATGAAGATTAGGAACAGTTCAAATGTCAGTCCTAGCCAACTGTAAGAAACTAATAATGTGCAGCTCAAGAAACTAGAATATTTTTCTCAGTTAGTGTAAAGAAAGCTTGACATTTTTTTGTAAGGAAGCTCAGCCAGCCCTAAATAAAGAACATGATTCTTCTTTGTAATACCATATGCCCAAATAAAAATAGAAAAGCTTCATCAACTTTCTTTTGAACTCTTTAAGCTCCCCTAAAGTGTGTCCTGCTAAAATTTCTACTAATCCAAACCAGTGCTCCCTCAGTGACTCACCAAGTTCATACCGGGGTAGGATAAATAAGTAGTTTTAAAGGAAATTTTCCCAGTGTAGTTTGGAAAAAATTAAAATAACTAGATAACAGTGCATAATCTTTTCAGTTTTGAAATTGTAGTAAAGAGTTCAGAACTAGATGGAAAAAATAATTTGATTAATTCTAATCAAATCACCTGCATGCAGCTAGTGTCTCATGCATGTGATTTCTTGTCCTTTTTTTATGACTCTCACTTAGGATATAAGGAAGAAGAATTCAGCTGGCCCTCATACCTAAAGGCATGCAAGGCTCAAGCTGCTCCTAAATCACTGTTTGAAAACCAGAATGCAGTAAGTATTTGCTTCTTATTAATCGTGCGGAAAGCTGCTAGTCTGCTCATGTGCATGGTAGAGACTCTCAGCACGTTTCAGTGATGGCAGACTTGAGACCTGAAATTTAAGATAAAAGCATTTACAACAGATTCAGTAATAATTTCTAGCTCACCTCGACAGTTGTGATCCATTAATTTTTTACTAATCTGTTTAAACATTCAGGCGCATTCAGAAATGATATATTAAATGAAATGTAAGACGTCATTATTACTGTGTCTCACACCATAATGTTGTGGAGCAAGCACAGTCTTTCAGAGAGAGTATCTAAGACAAAGTTAAAACCAACACATTTAATTTTAGCAGCATGTTTAGGGCTTTTTTATTTCATAAACCATAAGTCTCTGTTTGAGCATCTCTCATGTCTACTAATTAGGCTGCTGCCACTCTGTTGGGGCAACTAATTGGGAAACTTAGAAATGACATGAATATATTGATTGTGGTCACAGGGGAGATTTCTGGTTTTATAGTGTTTATCTTCAATGAAATGTCTTTCTATGTAGACAGTGATTCCATCGGGATTTCGAGTGGGGATGAAGCTGGAAGCCGTAGACAAGAAGAACCCGACTTTCATTTGTGTTGCTACGGTAACAGACATGGTGGACAATCGTTTTCTGGTTCATTTTGACAACTGGGATGAGAGTTACGACTACTGGTATGGTGTTTTTGTTTTGTATCCTAGTGAGACATATCAGATGTATCTGTTAGCTTTCAACGGTATTTTCTGTGATGCTTTCCAGACTGCCAATACAGTTACCATGCTAACTTTTGCTAAATTTGTAATCATGGCCACCAAAGTGTATCTTGGTGACAGACTGGAGGAATCAAATGTCCCATGTCAGGTTGCACATAAAAAATGTACAGAGATTATCCTAAATGTGTGTTCCCGTGTGCTGCTTCAACTGAAGTTGTTGATTAATTTCTCATTTAAATTACATGCCAGGTTCATCTTTAGTGGAGAATATACAACATGATAATGTGACTGACCGTACTTGGAATTAGGTTTATGCATAGTTGTGAATTGAAAGAAAGTCTGTGTTTTTTCGTAAGGTTCTTGAACCACTGTGTTGTTCAGACCAAACCTTAGCCACCTTCTGTAAGGCATTGAGGCAGTGGCAAAACCTGGTTTTAGTGTTTTGTGTTCTACGTTCTTCTGAAAATGGGGATCCTGGTATCCTGACCTGTGTTAGAGATGACCTTTCTGCATACCGTATGGTGGAGCAGCTTTGTGTATCTATACGAAAAGTCATAAAAGTCCTGGAGCAGGACATGCTATGAGCATAAAGATCCTGAAGAAAATTCAGGCTTTGGCTGTCAGTGCAGGTTTGTATCTGTGCTTTCATCTTCTTTTGGCAGATCATTTAGACCCAAGTAATATATCTTACATTCTTTGAAGAGTAAGTTACTACAGGACAGGTAGAGCATTTTAAGCCTACATCTTGGGTTCTGCAGTGGCAACTTAATTGTATAGCTGAGCTTGTAAAAATAAATTGAGGAAGTTTTCTTCATCGTATTTGGTGACTGCTTAGGCACCGTGTCAATGAGAGTGACGTGAAACTATTGTTTAACTTCAAAACTTTTCTGAGTTCAACTCTTGAAATAATAATTGTATGGGCTACATGAAAAATAAGATGTCAGAGAACTAGATTATTGAAGCAGCGTTGAACTGGCATTTCAGTGAAGAACTGAGTATCAAGATAATAGGTCATGTGAGTCAAAGACCAGAAAGATTGTTTCCATGAAGAAGTAACACAGAAAATACATTTCCTCTGCAAAGCAGCAGGAAACTGGACTGGGAAAAGGTATTCTGAATTTCTTGATACTTGAATGCTCACTAATAAGAGTTATGCAATTAATAGTTAAAACAGAAATTAGGCGAGGCATTTAGTGCAAACACAATGCAATACAACCTGTAGTTTGTTCAGAGGTAGCATAAGTGTCTCTAAAACACTGTATTGTGTATAGCAGATACACACTGAATTTCAGGCTTGTTAATATTCCCGTGTCAACAGGAATTTTGTCCACCAATCTTCTAAGAAGAGAGTAAAGCAGTTTTTAAGTACATAACCAGGCTTTACGTTTTTGCAGTCATAGTATTCTGAAGTGGGCTATCTGAATTTCATATATAGAATACATGAAATAATACCTTCTTAAAGGATGAGGGGAAAATTGAAATGAAAAATATATAGGGGGTTGAGAAATCACTAGAGCTGTATTTATACTGAAGCCAAGCTGAAGATTTGTTCTTTTGGTGAAGTTGTAATACTTTCTGGAAGGAGCAAGAAGATGCTACCAGAAATATTGTGCATGGAAATTAAATTCTGAGTGGGGTGGCCTACTTCTCTGCATTGGTGTGATTGAGAATGAGAGTGAATAGAGGAGGAAAGAAAGGAAATGAGAAAAAAGAATAGCAATTGAAAATATCAGTGGAATGTCCAACCAAAAGAGACCCTGAAAATGCATCCTGAATTCATCCCACTTACATTTTTAATTTTAGATACCAGGTTTGTAGGGGCCTTAAAGTATCTAAGGTGCCTTAAGTTTCATATCTACCAGCTCGTTGGTTTTTGTAAGTAAAAATGAAAAGTTCTGTTAGGATTACCCAGAGTGGAGCCTCACCGTTTCTCTGCACCTGTGTGTAAGTTTCCATCTCAGAATTATAATGAATGAGAAATGGTGTATATAGTGTTTGTAGCTGATTATTTTCAAAAAAGTACCTTTTTTTTCTATATGCCTTTTATGATTTAATTTGAGTAGATTCAACTTCTTCATTGGGGTTAAAAATTCTTCCCTCTTCTTGGATAACTCAGTTGACTGTTTTACTGGACTTCAGGCAACAGAAATCTGTTAGCATCACCTAAGCTTATTTAGGCTTCAACTTTCAGCCTGAAGATAGTCCTCCTGACTTTTCCCTGAGTGCTAGAAAATACATTAATGGTTGAAAGTAAGTACTCTGCTAGAATTAGTCATTACTACAGCACCTTAGTCCATGGTGGTGATATTTTCAGTGATTATAAATCCCATTAAATTGTCCTTTGGCAGTGGCTTTTAGAGGGAAGAAAAGTGAAGAAAATTGACAGATTTAAGACTTTCCTTCAGGAGGAGAATTTTGACCCATACTACACAAACCAACAGGTCCTTCCATCAGTCCCGTCTTTTTTGATTAAATAAATAATTCTTTGAGAGCCAAAGACATTCCCTCTGAGTGGAATTTCCAAATTTTCTTATTGTTGACTGAATCTGGAAGTAACATTTGGGAATCTTTGGGAATGTTTGAACTCAGAGTTAACTACAGGTCCACGCTGGACCATGCTGGACAGTTCCATACATGTTCTGCTGGCACACAGATTTACATTGCCTCAACTTCCTAATTTTTTTGTGACCAAACCCAAGCGCATCCAGAGCTGGCGCTGGAGGGGAAACTGTGCCAGCTTGTTGCCGCTTGCCCACGGGAGAGATGGAGCAATGGCAGCACTGGACATGCTGCTGCCCAGACTCATTGGGTCAGAGGGCTCTGACTGGCCTCATCCATGGCTTGGTCTGAACATCCCCTGCAGAGAAGGTGCTACTGGCAGTTTTCGAGATCAGCTTACCGGAAGTGTGAGAACATACAGTGTCCCATGCTGCACTCACCTGTCTGTCTTGCATAAAAAAAACGATTCTAAAGCGCCTTGGGAAGAGAAACCAACTTTTGATTTTTCTGAACCATTTTCTGATCTGTATGAGTTTTGGAACAGACTAGACTTTGGTGTGAGACTAAGTAGGAGACCAGTTCTCCACCAGCATCTACTACTTTGCTAACGGCCAAGTCCATAAAAGTTGTGCTCTGATTGTTTTGTTTTTGAGATAATTAACTTTGCTTCACTACCTCTTTGAAAAAAACAGTCTTTTTGAAGCATTTGTATTATGCCAAAAAAGAAAAAAATCTTAAAGAACCATGAGTCACACTGTGTGCTTTAAAATATTTAAATGGATAAGGAACCAGTATCTGACCCTAAGGCTCTAAAGTTTCATGTAAATCACCATGCAGCTGTCTTATTAGACTTTAAATAGAAAATATGGTAATGTGGCTTGCTGTGCCACCTCTGGACTCATACTGTAACATCATGGGCCATGTTTTGGGAAGTCCTGACCTAAAGTAATACCAGCTTTACACTTGGCAATCATGAAATATTCTCACTTATGCACTAGATGGGGCTGCAGGATGGTTTCTATGTTTTTCTTTCTTTTTTTTTTTTTCTGATGTATTGTTAGATGACTGGCATCTCACAACTGAGAAGTTGTATAAGTAGCATTCTTGAGGACATACTATTATTTATTGGTATAACATTTGTGTATGAGCGGTTTTTTTATAGATAACATTTTCTTTACAGATTGTATCTATATTCAGTGAAGTGGAAATCAAAATACCAAAAAGTTTGAATTCCCAAAAGGGAAAATCAGAAATTGTTTCAAAACAGACAATGAGTATAACACAAACAGCTTATTTTAAAGAAAATGACAATGACTAAATAAATCTCTGTCCAGATTTTCAGGTGGAGGCCCAGTGGGAAAATATTTTTCTAAAATAATTGAAAATTAATTTTTTAAGTGACCATTATTGTCCATCTCTCTTGATCTGAATTTAATGAGTTGTATATATGAAACAGATTTTTTGGGAAAAATTAACAGGTGAAAGTGACCAAAAGAAAAATACTATCTTCTTCCATATCTGAATCCCCTGTTGGGACATGCTCTGCTGCTGTGAGTTAAGGATTGTCGAACAGCACACATGCTCCTTTCACTCAGTGGCACACGTCGCCAGCTGCCCTTGGCTTTTCTCACTGCAGAACAACTTCTGGCCTTTTACATCACAGTTCTTCCTTACTTTGATATCTTTTCTAAGATGTAGTTAGCCAGTCTGTAACTCAGTGGAGCTGCTGTTTGGTCTGTCCCTCCGCGTGGTTCTCTTACAGGTTCAGCTGGTGCACTCTGCTGCTTTTGGCTCTGCTTCAGCTGCCTGGATTAGCTTCAGTGTCCCACATGGAAAATAGATGGCTGTTTCTAGCTGCGTGTTCTCACACAACAGAAAGAATGGATCACAAGTGCCATGATTTGTGTGGACATCACAGTCTTCCTTTATAAGTGGAGCGTGCATGTGTCGCCACTCCACTGCTCGGTGGAAAGTGGTGGTGATATGCTGCGGTCCAGGGGTAACTGAGTTTGGAGGTGCACAGTTTTTCCGCTCCTGCTAGTCGTAGTAACCTTTTTTGGCCTAGCAAGCATCCTCACAATTCATGGATCATCAGGTTTTATGAAGCATGTGAGCCGGATGCTCTGCCTTCTGTTTTGGAACAAAGGAGATAAAAAGCTGTGGGACGCAGCAAATTGATTGTGAAAAGTCAGAGTATCCGTTAGCATTCCAGCTGACAAATCTTAGTCTTAGCCTTACAGATTATTACTGTTCTTCCAAAACTAGATAATATGTCCATGAAATAACACACATTAAAGCATAATAGTTTTACTTCAAAGTGTGTGTGACTTGTACTGATCTCTGCTTTTTATTGTTAAATAGACTGTTAGAAGTTAAAAGGCTGTGTGAAATCGGTAGGTAAAGATGGACTCTATGACCTGGTTTTGCTGGAACAGGTATGGCTTTTTTTCCTGAGGCCACCACGGTTAACACAAGTTTCTTATAGGCTCATTGGTAATGACTGGGGTTTTCTTTTAAAGCAAACCAAAATGTGGGTGTTTCATGGTGCTGTTTTGTAGTGCTGTGGTGTGTACCGCTCGTTGCTGTGTGTTCTGTGTCCGCTCCCATTGTTGTAATGTCAGAGCATCTTCCAGGAGTGCATCTTTCATTTTGACATATCTCGGTCACTTGCTTCTTGACTCTTCAAGGCAAGTAGTGTGTGCAATGGCATTTACTTTTCAGAATTTTATAAAAAAGTACGTTCGCGCAAGGCAAAACAGAATAAATGCGCTTAGAAGGTTTGTCCTGGTAAATGTTTTTACATGTCTATCTCATTATTTTAAGTATAATATTGATTATATTATAGTGACTCATAAACACGGGTCTTCTTCCCAAATTAAATCAGGAGACTTTTGAAAATAATTTCTGGACTTTACTCCAAAACATTTCAGGAAATACAAGGGTATGTCCTTCCAGTGTAGGATACCTCATCCATGTAAAACTCCAGCTTGAGAGAAAAGAGAAGTGTTGCCCTCCTTGCTCATTAGCTTCTCTTCACAGTAACTGTGAAAAGAAAGGGAGAGAACAGAGGGAACATGAAGCATTCACCTTTTCTCTGATTTGTTTGGGGTGAAGTGTTTCTAGGAGACATGCTGAGTTTTAACAGTGCAAATTATCACAAAAGTCCTTTTGCTACCTTTTATTAATAGCAATTTCAGTGATTTAGAGAGTACCTGGTGCAATACTATAAATACTAAATACATACAGTATATCTTTATATATAATAGTAGGACAAAAGGTTGGTATTCTTGAAGTAAGTTGGGTCTTGGCTATTGTCAGAGCCATTACAGAGTCTATGAAAGGTAGGTTTTATCTGCTGGACATTGATCTGTTTGGCATCATTACAAAGAAATACTACCAGGGCTGTTTCATACATAAAGCTGCAAGATAATTGTAGTAGGTTGGCCAATATTTTTCATCATTAGTGTTTCACTCTTTTTAGGTAGAAAGCTAGAGGTGTGCTTGTTGTGAGACAATGCTTCTGAGATACCCAGCCTGCATTTCTGTTGAAGTACATACATAATGGATTTTAGATGTCATGTAAAATTACTTTTCAGATTTAAAAAAGGTGTTATTCTGTGTATTCTAAATAGGATGTGCTCCTTCATTTTTCTTCTACGCAACACAGGTTCAGAACCGCAGTGTGATAGCCCAGGGTTCAGCCTGCAGTCTATTCTGTGCTGTGTTTCCTTTTGCAATCTTTAAAACACATTTGTGTTCAAGATCTGCAGGCCTAGCATTTTGATCTGAGCTTCAAGATGTTAGCTTGCCTGCTATTTTACCTTCAAGTTCTCTTTCTGTCATGCACAGTTCATAGCACTGTCTTAGGTATTACAGATCATCAGTGTGATATTTTTTAGAAAAATACGAATTAGTACTGCTCATTAAGGGAACTTAATTACTATGAACATCCAGCAAGCTAATACTTTATAGGCAGATACAGACATTGATTATTTGATAACAGTCAGGGGGAGCAGACCCACTGTTAAGGTATTTTGTATTAGTAACTCCTGGGCTGAGGGGAAAGGGAGAGAATACATGTTACTCTCCAGCCTAATGGTTGAGACATTGACTTCAGAGAGGAGAGGTTAAACAGATTAAATAGAAAGTGGATCACAGTGAGTGTGAATTATTGTATATGAAGTACGTATCTTTATGAATGGATACTCTCTGCATGTCTGGTTTTCTTATTAAATATTTAAGGAGTGTTTGGAAAGCAGCATTCCTTCCGCAGGAGT
>NW_010270435.1:45796-61873 GCF_000690775.1 Eurypyga helias
GCAGGAGGAGTAGAGGGTATTTCTATCCAGACTACAAGCTTGACTGCTTGAGCTTGGTTTCTTGATCCCTCCCTGAGGAACAGGGAATGAAGTCCTTAGCTAATTCAGCTTACTCAAGCTGTAGTTTGTTGGCCTTGGTGGGTCCTTGGAGTGAGTTAGGCAGTGGGCTTGTGGAGAGATAGAAATGCTGATGGGATTCTCCGGAAGAGAGAGAGTGTGTAGCTGAGTATATTTAATGTCACTTACTAAAGCACCTTTAGGGTTAGGAAACAGTGGAAGAGAGCGCTAGTGCACTGTGATATTGGAGTTATCTAACTAAAGAAGAAATTAGGTGAGGCAGGCTCCTAAGAGAAGCAAGGTCTCTAAGGACAGAGGTACATGGGAATTAGATGGTTGTATCTGAGTTTCCAGCTAAATAGAGGCAAAGAGTATGTTTGCACAGTGTAGTGCAGTGCCGTGCATACTACTGCTAGCTTTTTGTGTCAGCATGATTGTTCCTTAGTCACCCTGACTACATAAGTGCTATCTACTTCTTTAAAGAGCACTGTTAATTGTTCAGCCAAGTCAAAAACAATCATTAAGTATCGATGCAGACACGGGGATGGTACATGTTTCATAGTGGAGTCTGATGGCTTTTTGCTTCTCCTGTAAATCAGTCTTCCTTTTTGCCTTTCCTAATAATTGTGAGTAATAATAATAATTGTATATACATTGTGTATATATATATACAACGTTGTGTATATATATACAGCATTGTGTATATACATGATATACACCATATGTTATATTGTACATAATGTATTATCTTATGAAATAGTAATGTAACAAATGTAATAAAATGATATGGTTCTATATATAATAATTCAATAATACTGAATGTTCAGACTGTTTTTCTCATCTGCTTTTATATCAGTTATGTTTTTGCAGTGTGTGTGATTTTTTTTTTTTCTTGTACTGCTAACAGAATTTGATAGCCGGCACCCACGATGTAACTGAACAGTGAGCCCAATCAGAGCGATCTGTCCTTGCTTCAGACAGATGCCAGCACACATCAAGTGTAGCCCAGCCTGCCTCTGTTAGTCCTCTGTGGTTCTTGTGGCATGCCACAGGCAACAGCATTAGTGCATAATTTGATGAACATGACAGAAAATATGGGAAGTTGTTAGTCCCTTGAATACCAGAGTTTGATCAGCTGTTTTAGAGCAATTTGCAGTCTTGGGTCACTGATAAGTTCTGGATTCTTTCAGGCAGATTAGGGCCTAAAATTCTATTTTATTCTTTCTTGCTGACAATTTTTCTCAGATGTACTTTGTTTATGTGCTGCTGAGTTACAATAAGGTGTTTATAGCTCCAGTCAAACAACTCAGAATCTGGTTTTGAATTTTTACTTGTTACTGACAGTGCATTGAAGTTATACGTGATTTTTTTTATCTTCCTTCAGGTGCAACTTGGATCATTTATCAAGGTCTTTAAGCTTTTGGTTTAAAGTTTTGGTTTTGGCATTGCAAAACCCCATCTGTCTTTGATGGGATTACTGTATTCTTGCCGTCAGCCAACATGTTTCTCCCAAGAGTCTCTTACATGTGAATTTTCCAGGTCCGGCATTATAGCTTCTCAGTGGAGATCTACCACCGACTTAAAGCCCTTGATTTTTTGATCTTTTAGTGAAATTGTAAATAAAGCCTTACACTTCTTTACGTTTCTTTAGTC
The DNA here is from genome assembly GCF_000690775.1 of Eurypyga helias. NCBI lineage: Eukaryota > Metazoa > Chordata > Aves > Eurypygiformes > Eurypygidae > Eurypyga > Eurypyga helias. The sequence continues at coordinate 47,507 of NW_010270435.1, forward strand.
AGTGTTAAATGCATTTGTATCTTCAAGTTATGTTTGACATCTTCAAGTTACACTTGAACTGCATGGTTTTTTTTTAAATTTGTTACATCTTTTTTGTATGTCTTGTTTTCGAACCATAATAAGGTGCCTGAAGAACTGCATTATCAATCCCATTTTTCCTCCCCCTCCTCCAGGTGTGAAGCAGCTAGCCCACATATTCATCCTGTTGGATGGTGTAAAGAACATAAAAGAACTCTCATCACCCCACCAGGTTTGTATCTTATACATCTGAAAGATGTGAAGAGGCTATAATCAGGTAGCAGCATTAAAACTTAGAATAAGCTTATTGTTACCTCTCTTGATTTTTTTTCTTTCTGTAATTAAGTATTAGTATTTGGGAAATTATGATTTTTTTTGCAGGACATAATATATAGAAAACAGAAGTACAATAGACACAATAGGTGTTAAGTATGCACATGTATTCTGCTTTTGTAAAGAGACAAACATCCATGACAGGATACCCCTTGGAATCTGAAGAACTTTGTGTTTTTGGCTGAGTGTATTCACTTATTCTAAGACTCACATTTGTGAAAATGCTGATAAAACAAATTCCAGGTGTGTGAGAGTTTTGCATAAGAAAACAATCTTCATGTGAACTAAATGTGCAAGGTAGTGAGTTGATGAGAAGATTTCCTTATGTGATCCAGGATTCAGACTTGTAAGGGCTCTTTGGAAGGGAGGAAAACACAATGAGAGAGGCGATATGGAAGAATGAAAGTGTACTTGTTAGCACGAAATGTAAGATGACCACTGATTTTCAGGACTGTTATGTATAGCTGGATAATCTAAATGCCCTGTTGCAGAAACTCCCGTTTGTGGTCTGAGAACATGGAACATTTTAATTGGTTAAAACTAACTCTGTCAGAAATTCTAATAGCCAGCAATCCTGAAAAGTCATAAGCAATCTGTCTGTCAGGAGGTTAATTACAGCCTATTATTCAGTGAAATCCCTTTTAAAACAAATCAGAATTGGCTTTGTTTTAGGTTATGAATCATAATGTTTAAACTTCTAGTGCAAATTAAAGGCGAAGGACAGGCACTGCCTTTTCTTCAAGAGCAAAGCTGTCTTTGCATTTCTTGCGCAAAGTGTTTGTAAACATGACGCTTTCTGAGAAAGTCAACATCCTCTTTGATGATATTTGTAAATTATTCTTCTAGTAGATGTCCAGTCTATTTTTTTTTTTTTTTTAGAAATTTAGTTGAAACAATTTTACTAAGAGAGTAGCAGGTAGTCAGAGGTGCTGTACTGTGGTGCAAAGCTATTACCGATTTAGACTGTGTTTGCCAGTAGATTACTGTTTATAAAATAAAAGATTAGACTTAGGGTACTTGAATGAACTTCTTGAATTGATGTGGACTGGAAAAATCTCTCCACTTATTTATATTCTCGTATCCAGAGCAATTGCGAACTTTTCTGCCAGATACTCAGTGTTGCGTTGGAGAAACTTGTTGGATTTTGTTAACCTACATGGTGAATATGTCAGAGAAAACTTAGACTAGCCTTTCTTGTAATTATTTTATAAATCTGAAACATAAATTGTAATAGTATAATGAATGCATTAGACATTCTGTAAATTAGACATCAGTTTTGGGTTTTTGCACTGTGCTGTGTAATTTTGCTCATATTTCTTCTGTGCCAGATTATCCGCATGCGAAGCATTTTTCCTGGGAGAAGTATTTGGAAGAAACCAGTTCATTACCTGCACCTGCAAGGGCTTTTAAAGTGGTGAGAAAATGCTTATATGTTTTTATGCTTTTACGCACATGTAATTAATTAATTAAAGAAGAGAATACATATATGGTGTTTGTATGTTTCCAAAGGTATCCAGTTAACTAGTTGCTTAACATGTGGTGTATTTTTATGCAAGTTTGCAGTTTTAGAAATCAGGTAATTATTATTATAAATCACTATTACTTTATTATTTTAATTGTTACTAATGGGATTAAATGCTACAAAATAATAGTAATGAATGTGATTTGCTATGGGAAATTACTGCCTAGCTATTAGAAGTAATGAGATAGCTCCTGAGCCATCATAACATATTTTGAACATGTGTCTTTCTATCTGAACATTTTAAATGTTGCAGTAAATACAGTGAGAATTTACAAATGACTGTAGGAGGTCAGTCTGGCCACCCACCTAGTCCATTGTCTCTGGTAGTAGTCAAGAGGGAGTTTGTGTTTAATACCCTCCAGCAGAGTTTCTCTTCTGCCAGCTTGTGCCTAGGGCACATGGGCAGCTCCTCAGTTTAACTGTGGTGTTTGTGGGCAACATCCTTTTTCTTATAGCTTTGTACTTGCTGGTTTCTTTGAGTGACACCCACCTTTCCTGGGCTCTTAGGATTTCAGCGAGGAAAGTAGGCTGGTCAGTAGTGCAGGAAGGGTTGCTGTTAGGAGCCAGCATCAGATGGCCGGTAGCTCCCAGCCCCTTGTCACACAGTGTGCTGAAGCTGGTTTGCCTCAGCTTTTCAGATTAGGGTCACTAATTCCAAATAACACTTGGCTAAGAGCTGGATTAACGAGAGCAGAAATGTGGTGCTTACAGCAGTTCCTGAGGTCAGTAGATCACCAGAGTTTATTACTGACCTGCAGTTTATCACCCCAAAATGCATCTGGCTTAATAATGTGTCTCAATCTTATGTTTTCAGCCGGAATAATGGGGGCGAGGATTAGGAATGTTATTTGATTATATCTGAGAGGTATAGGTCTCGGCAAAACAGTGGAGGGCTGTGACCTTGACTACATCAAGCTGAAAGCCAACATTTTCTCTCAGAGCATCCATATTTTAATTTCTTACCTTGGGGTTCAAGGAACAGCCACCTCCAGGGTGGGAATGCCCCACCTGTGGCCCAAGGGTCTTGCAGGCACCGAGGTCCATCGAGCTGTGTCTGCACCAGGAAACTGCACTGGACACGCCAAAGGGGTTGACAGCATTAAATGGGAGAGTGCTAGCTGTCTTGGCGCAACACTGTTCCGTACTAGTAGGGAGCAGCTGGGGATGGTGTAGGTCCCAAAAGGTAGCATAGGCAAGGCCACCTGGCATTGAGGGTGGAGGGGAGGGACAGCTTTGCTGCATGGGGCCAGCTGTGCTCTGTGTTTTGGTTTCACAGCCGGAGAAAATCACCTCCCTGCTTTCTGTACTATTATGATGGTAACCCTATTACTGATGGTTGTGAAAAGTAATAAGAAAGCAGATTTAATGGGAATAAAAGGCCGATTGTGTTGGAGTTCGGGTGAAGTTTTCCTGAGACAGTCACAGTATTCTGTATTGTATTATGTGAGAAAATAGGGTTATTAAGCTGCAGCTGTTCTGGAACCGATGTTCTGGAGCGTGTTAGAGGGACAGATATGTTGCTTTCCTAGAAACCTAGAATAAAATTTGTAGCATATCTTGCCCGTATGTTCCTAAAAATGGAAATAATTTTTTGCTTTAGATTTTGTATCTGTAGATGGTAAAGATAAAATCTGTTACTCCTAGCAAAGACACCTTTTTGCTAAAATAGTATTACAAAACAGGTATCTGGTCCTGTTTTTTCTGAGTGAGTGTTCACTGTTACACCGTGGATCAGGTAGGTTTTTCAGGAGGAGACTGAAAAAGAGAGTTTGAATCATGAAGCAAAAACATATGCTAAAAAACACAAGTATGTTTCCTGTAAACAATTATACAGACATTTCAGGCTGCTGGTATGTAATACTTCATTCAATACTGCGTTGAAGGTGTTGACAAAAATATCTGGGAAATCTTTTCTAGACAATTCAGGAAAATCCCAACTGATTTAAAATAAATAACCCTACTTACTTGCCTGGAAGGCTTAAGTGGAGAACCTGGAAACCCAAAGGTAGTTAGTTCATTTTTCTAGTTTAATAATAAATAATCTTGGATCTGTTGGAGAGGGAGGGCAGATTTGAGAAAATTAAGGCAGAGAGTTTTCTATGGATTTTATATACTCTGTAGTTGTGTAAGATTTTTGAGGTTTTCTTTTGTTTCACATAATGTTGTTGTTCTTTTCTAGAAACCTTCTCATGGCTTTCAGAAAAACATGAAACTTGAAGTGGTTGACAAGAGAAATCCAGTATTTATCAGAGTAGCAACTATTGTAGATACTGACGACTATAGAATAAAGGTAAGTGTCTCTTTCTTACTGTACTGTCCTTCTTGAGTGACTAATAAGTACTTTGTAAAACCAAAATCCTATAGTTGTAAATTAAGCACAGGAAGAAATGAGTCACACTGGTGCATCCTGCTAAGCTTCTGCTCGTCCTGTTCACTGATTAATACGCGTATAATTCCTTTGGAAGGGGTTGTTCTATTATCCTCTTAGTTATATTTGCTGACGTAGGTAATTAGAGAGCAGAGTTGAATATGTTCAAAAATTGCTTTGGGAATAGTTGATGTAAACCAGTTGTCTATTCTATTAAGAATCATGATGATTTAATACTAAGTGTCGAAGGGCTGCTGTGATATTTGTATTAGGGCCCATAAAATATTTGGCCTAGGTTAATTGAATCTGTCTCTATAAACTTCCAGGGAGAGGAGAGAGAAATAAGGCGGAGATAAAAAAAGGACCCTGATCTCTAGTGCCTTGTCATTGACTTCTGCAATTCTGGAGTTTATATTAATTATGGACTTCAAATTGGATTAATCTCAGATAATGTATTTTTAAGAAAGTGCAATTTTCCAGAAGTCATATACTTGAATTATTTTTCTTTTATTGTACAACACCAGTTTATTCTCTGAAGCCCTTAACAGTTAGAAGAGCTAGTGTGTTCCAGATAATCCGGTTAGATGGATATGAAGGATATTTGTCCAGATTTATTAGGCATACATGGTATTTCAAGCAGGAAATGCAGCTGACAATTCATTTTTGAATCTGAATTAACTGGTGGTAGGGAGTCGACAGAACTAGTGTCTTCACTCCTACGCATTTTCTATCTAAACTTTTAAGTTGGTCATGCAAAAAACCAAAATAACATCTCCCCTCTCCAGTCTGACTTACTAAAAAATCACAGGATTTGTAGGTTCTAGGGTGGTAATTTGACTCTGTAGCATATGTTGAAAGAGCTCTGTTGTATGTTTCTGTGTGTAGGTACATCCGTGCTTGGGCGTGAGAGGTCTGAGCTATTTACTAGAACACAGGTCAAGCAAGATTTGAAGATAATTAGCTTTCACCTGAAAAAAGCACATGTAGAGCCCATACTGGTACTTTTTTTGGGAAGGCATACACTTCATTATCTCTTCAGTTTCAACTCCTTATCCTGTATAGTTGGATTTTATTAAAAATGTTACTTGTATGTTGGGGGTTTTTGTTTTATGGTTAACCACCATTTTTTAGGCTTTTACTTACTGCTCTGCTGTTACTAAATCCTGTTCAAACAGGAGAGTAAAAACGTTTGAATTTTGGATTAAAAAAAAAAAAAAAAAGAAAAAGGCGGAAATTCATGCTTAAACTAAGTATTAATGTGTGAACTTAACTTGCCTGCTTTATTCAAGGATTGGAACCTGATGATGCAACACATAGTAAATGATCAAATGACACCTCTCTCTTTACTTCAGTGGGAGTATGTCTGGGTCCAGCATCTACTGTACATGTGTTTTCTATGTAACATCGATAGTTCTCTTCAGGTGACTTCTCTAATGTCCATGTCATTTTTAGATATTACTAGGGGAGATGGATTTTATAGAGAATTTGTCTGATCTGAAATGTATTGTTCTCCTTTTTTTTTATTTTAGGTCCATTTTGATGGCTGGGATAGTATTTATGATTATTGGACTGATGTAGATAGCCCTGATATCCATCCTGCAGGCTGGTGTACAAAAACTGGACACCCTCTTCAACCCCCACTTAGTAAGAGAAATCATATTGTAACATAATGATGTTAAAAGGCACGTGTACTGTGCTAGCCAAGGAAGAGTAGCAACTAGGTTATGCAAAATAATGTAAATGTGACATTTAATGCCAAATCAACAGTCAGTAATCACTTTTTAGCAGATAGCTTTATTGACCATTACTGTCATGGAAATACAATGTTTCTCTGGATGCATAAGAACCACAGTCGTAACCTGAAGTAATGGTAAAGATAGGCTGCATAAAATCCTGGCCCTCTTGAAGCCAGTGATGAAACCGCTGTGGCACTCAGTGGGGTTAGGGTATCACTCTTTAAAATCTTCTGTCCGTGTCCTCTTGAAGGCTAGTGTGCTTTTTAGCTCAGAGGAGTCTCAACTGCAGTGAGAAGGCACTCCTTTCAAATGCTCTGTCAAATTCTCTAAACCAGCTAACTACTTCTTCAGCTGAGCAGAGGGGTTAATGGTGCCCACACGGAAGGTAAATCTAACAGAAGCATGGTACCAATAATAATACTGTATTTACCGGCTTGCCCTCTCTGGGGATTTTGTTTTACTTGTTGAAGAAATGGGAGTCTTGTCATAAGCAAGACTTAAGGTTGTAGGAGAAAAGACTTTCGTGGTAAAGATATCCACACCTATGCCACTGTGTTTCTGGATAATAGTAGTGTAATCACTTCAGCCAAACTTTGAACAGATGGTTTTTAACTGAGTGCTCTTCTCTGGGATTGTTTTATGTTGTGAGTCTGAGGTATGATTTGCACAAGGGCTGAGTGTTCACAGCTGTAATTGAGATCAGAAAGACCTGTGCTTGGAAAATAGAAATGCTGAGCAATGCCAAGTACTCTGAAAAACTTAAATGTGAAATAACTGGGATAAGGCACACACAGACTGTGTAAATGTGTTACCTGAAAATCTCTGTACCTTCATTCAGCATCTCTAAAATGTCAAGAAGAAATCCTTCCTATCAAAAGCGTGATCAAAGTATATTCATTAGTTTTCTGAGCACACCGGTGGTACAGTGATGACTGCCTGTTAGGAAGTTAATCATTCTGCCTTCAAAGCCGAGTCTGAATAGAGTGCAGTAAGTGCCAAAGCACAAAGTGAATAATGAGGAGATAGGATGCTGCATATCTGCTGCTTAATCTGAGGTGTGCATCCTGTGCATTGAATGAAGGAACAGTCCAGTGGGAAAAAGTAGTCTGTGGCCACATAAATAAAAACCCTATCATATGGCAGAAGAGCTGAATAAGGTTGCGACAGCTCTGTTACCCAAGACTGGAGGGAGGGAATCTTAGCCTAGGTGGGAATATAAAACTATAAGTTAATTTTCTTGGAGACACTAAAAGAAACAAAATAGAGATGCCCATCACATGCAACACGTCATCTCCTCTAGGAGGTAGCATAGGAGGCACTGTTCATCTCTTAGGATGTGACCGGTAGAAGTGGCTTTTTGATACTAGTTAAGCTACAAAACTAAAGGTGAACAATGTGATAGGAGGGAAAGTGACCACCCATTAAATAGAAAAAGAATAATTAACCGCAAATACTGTTAAAATAGGATGATTACTGAATAATATATTCTTCCAACAATATGACTTCGTATTCTTACTGTAGAATATGTTATAAAATAAAGAATATTATAAAAATATTAATATTGTTTCCATGAAGTTGAAGTGTGTTTCAAGTTTTGTCGAAGGGTTTTAGAAGGAGGGAAGAAAATATTTTGCAAGACACGATATTTTTTGCTCAGTCAGTAGACAGTCCTTTTAATGATGCAGTCCAGATCCCTGTTTTTGACACTAGAAACTGTGTGAACACTGGATGATCTTAGCAATATTAGTCTAGAGCCGTCGTCATAATGGTTTTATGCTCCCAGTATTTATGTATTTATAGTGTTCTCTCTTAAGATGTAGTGAAGTTGTCATGATGGATTATGACCTTTTTGATAGCAGTTAGGGAATAAGGGCCATATATTGGTGTCAGTTTTAATATCATTTCACATTGGAGCAAGCAGCAGTTTCTTGCATAAATATGGACAGCCAGTTGCAGCTCTTTTAAATTACATTTTTAGAGAGTTTGAATTTTTTAAGGGAGGAGAGAACATTTGTAGGGAACTGTTTTTTGCAAAACCAGAGCATCAGTGAGGCGGGACTTTAGAAAAGCGTCCCTATTAAGTTAATTCTTCCTCTGAGTCCACTAACTTGTTATGTTCTAGGCATCAATTTTGCATAAAGGTAGAAAAGATACAATTCTCTCTTCTCTGTTCCATTACACCATTTTATAGCCTATAGAAGTCTTTGGGCTTCAGTGTAGTTATTGTAACATTAGCGTAGTCGGAACGTTTGTTAAAAAATGCTTTTGGACTGTCCTAATTATACATAATAATTTTGTCTTTCATTATCCATCTGTGAGCAAGAATCTATCTTTCACCTAGGAAAATTAATTTAAATAGACCTTTTAATGTCAGTATTGTTATCTCTAGGGGGAGAAACAAGTTCATGTACTTCTCACGTAAGACCAGTACCGGAGAGGCAGTGCGTGTTCGCAGATGTGTGGCAGGTGTTCTCAGTTTCTTGTACTGGAGTAAATCTGTTGCTGACTTGCTATGAAACTATGGGTTATATACTATGTTTCCTTGAGTGTCACAGCTAGTTTTGACAGCTAAATGCTTTAATGTCTCTGCAGCCGTCATTGTTACAGGTTGATGAAAATCAAATAGACACGTAAATTCAGATAAGTGAAATGTCAAAAATCTCCTGATGACTTGTTCCTTTTAGTAGCATTTTCAGCCTTTGTTTTCATGTCTTGTTCAGTGGAAAACTTGAGCTAAAAATGGAAGAGGTCAGTGCTCACTAGGAATAGATCCCCGTCTTCAGAAACATCAGGGTAACTTACTTTGCCCGTGCCATTGCAAAACAACCGGCTTCCAACTACATGGAGTTAATAGGAGAGGAATTCAAAGTCATACAGTTCCTCCAGGATTTGCATTCTTTATATAGATGTAGCTCTCCTGTGGAGATTTGATCACATAGAATAAAATAATTTCTCCAGTGGATTAGGTTGTTTGAATCTCCATCATGCTTTTGCAGAATGCATTTTTAAAGTACTTTAAAATTAGATTTTGTTTACTTATTTCTTCTTCATGTTGACTATGATACTGTGGTATTCCTGCATATTTATATAACTTTCAAAGATTAGGTACCTTTTTTAATCTCATGTGTAACTTCCCCTGACATGCAGGTCCCTTGGAATTGGTGGAAGCTTTAGAGCATGGAGGGTGTCCCACAGCAGGATGTAAAGGAGTTGGGCACATTAAAAGAGCAAGACATATCGGCCATCATAGGTATGTGCTATGCAACTGTAATTTTATTGTTTCAATTGAGTGATGTGTACACACAAGGTTTTTTTAATTGTTGTTCACAAGAAAACAGATCCAAGCTGGAAAAAAATACAAAATCTTGTAAACCTAAATATGCCGTGATTTCAGTTGCCATGGTGAGCATGCTGAAATAAACATTAGCAATCTGTAACTTCATTTCACCAGGGTGTGCCGAGATAAGATTTGTTGAACAGAATTTTTTGTCACAATTGATAGATTCAGTTACTCTGTATTTTGTTCTTAGGAGGATTCCTCAGCTTGCTGTTCAGGCTGCAAAATGTTACAGATATGTGTAAAGGAATAACTTCTGAGCCTTTTGAAATATGAGGCCACTAATTTTATTGTGGCTTGGATGTTTTTGTCTGGCTTGGTTGGTGGAATGAGGATTTGCTTGTTGGCTTGGAAAAATGCTAAAAAGGAAATTCCTGTTGTCATATTCCCAAATGAGAGCCTGTTTGAACCCAAAGTGTTTCTAAAGGTGCTTTTATTGAACACCTTCTGAAATATGGTACCACAGTGTGGACATCCCAACCTGTCCTAGAGGAGAGTTGACATAGGGAGAGCGGTAGCATGGGAGAATGGAATAGGTGACAGAGGGACAATGACAGAGTAAACAGGAAACATTTACTCTTTGGTTATTTTTCTGTTCATGTTTTTTAAGTATATTACTAAACTACCATGATCCAAGAGTTAGCTCTGCAGTCTTTCCATGTTTTTGCTGAGAGAATTATGTCCTGTTAACTAGAATTATAGTACAAGGTTTTGATGGCCTATAGGCACTGGTTGAGGTCTTGACTCATCCCTAACAATAGTACCTGCTGGCAAAACTCACTGTGTTGTTATGTGTGTAGTGTGTAAAAGGCATCTTTTGCTGCAAGAAATTCTTTCCTACCTACAGCAGAGGCATTGTGTTGGTGGTGTTAGGAGGTACAAGAGCTCCTGATGCTAGTACACTCTTTACCTCTAGGTAGGGGGGAAAGGTCGTGGCTAGGTTAGCTTCACTGACAAAAGCTGTTGCAGTATGAACTGTGGTGGTGATGTCATGACACAGTATGCTGCATTGCTGTCTTTTTTCTTTTTCTCACCCATTTCTTTCTGTCTTTTTCTGCCCATGTTCTTTTTCTTTGGTTTAGTTGTTCATTTTTTCTACCTTCCCTTTTGAGAAGCTTTGTTGCACTCAGTCAGTAGGATAACTCCTTAAACAGTCAAGTTAACACCTAAGAGGTTACAATCCTTCAGTCACTATATGGTAACCTAATGCATTCGTGTTCTTAGTCCACTACAAATGTGAAATAAACCAGATGTGCCTGAAAACCTTCCCAGCTGCTTAGCTGAAACCCATTTTATTTCATATTCCAGGAGACTGAGTCTTGAATGATTTATTAATGCACCTGACCTGTAAGGCAATAAATTCCAGTTCCTTACCATGTGCTATCTCAGTTACTTAGAATCAGGTGAACATACCCATTCTTAGCCCAAGGCTGAAACTTTAAAGAAACCGTAAGTGAATGTGCCAGAGAAGTTTTTATGGTCTCTCTAAATAAATATTGGCACTAAGACTTCTGATGTTTCACAGGGAAGGGATGAGTAAGAGCTATATGTCTAGTTAGTTCATCTAGCCTTTGCTTTTATAACTAGATTTTCTGTGGTATTTAAAGTTGTTATACTTACTCATCCTGAATACGGAGAAAAGAAATAAACTCATGGCAATCTATTGTGTTTTATTTTTACTACGGTCTTAGCAATCCTATTATTTGTGCATTAACTGATAGTTCTATGGGATAAAAATATAACCAAAGCGATTTTGTTGATCATAAGACAGGTATTTGCTGTTTCATAGCAAATAACACCATTAAGTATCTTATTCACTAACTATATTGGTTTGCCCTCTGTGCTAATACTGTGGGTTTTTTCTTGAGCACTTGGGAGGAAAATAATGAGGTTTGTTATTTATCTGAAGTCCACATACTTGAGGGTCCAGGTCACCCCAAAAATTCTAACGTTTTACCATCACTTTTTTCCTGAATTAACAAATACGTTTTGAAATTGGTATAATTATCCATGTCAGGTCGCAGTCCCTTGGCTCTTTTATCTTGGCAACCTTGAAATGTATTTAACCATGCTTCTGCTTTTTTTTTTTCATGATGAGGTACAACGTCTGTCTACAGCATAAATGCCTGTGTGCAGAAAAGATGATAATTTAAAATGCTAAGCAGTTCTGAAATAATTTTGAGAGCTTGTTCATAGGAAGCAGATGAAAGCCTCGGTGATTAATTGTATAGTGGGATTAAAGCATTTACTTTTTGGAAAAGTTGATGTTAATAAGGACTTGCTATCTATCACCAGTTGATCTAGGGTTTTGTGCTGTGCAATTGAAACTGAGACTGATGTGCAGGTTGATAGCATTATGCAGATCACCTACATATTTATGACTCTGAATTGTCTGCTCTCTGGTATATAATGCATGCAATAACTTTCAAGTTCAAGCAGTAATGCAAAGCGGTCAGTTGTAAACAGGTCATTAGTGTTTTGGGTCAACTTTTTAGCTGTAAAGATTTTTACCATAATCTTTACATGTGTTATGTGTAATTTGAAGTGAACTGAATGTGTCGTGGTGGAGGCTGTCTTATAAGAGAACCACAGCCCAGAAACATGGGAAACCTCAGCTCAGCAGGGTGTCGCATCTGTTCGTTCAGTGTCTGTTGAAGTAATTCTTGTCTGATTTTGATGCTAGTCTCAAGTTTCATTTCATCTTTTATGTAAGGTCATTGGCCCCAGCCAAAGCCATTATAAGCTACTATTGAGTCAGGTTTAGGCTGTTGAAGCAGCTTTCTCAAAAAAAAAAAAAAAAAAAAAGATTGCTTGGATGATAAACTTGCATTGTAAATTGTGAAAGGGAGCATTTGTATCACTTGGTTTTATAAAGTCAAGTGAAGTAAAGACATCACTTAACAAAAATCCAGCAGGAAAAAAGAATACATGCCCAGGTGTTCTCAGAACCTTCTTGCTAATCATGTATCACTGCCAGCAGATGCGGTCATCTGGACATAGGTTGCTCTAGATAAAGTCTAATCCATCCTGTTAGCCATTCTGTTTGTTTAACACATCAAGGAAGACAGTTGGAGCAAATCTGAGTGAATTTTCCTGCAGCTGCTGTACAACCTTCCCTGGAGACTTTCAAAAGCCGCCTGGACTTGTTCCTGTGTGATTTACTCTAGGTGATCCTGCTCTGGCAGGGGGGTTGGACTTGGTGATCTCCAACCCCTACCACTCTGTGACTCTGTGTAAGCATCATCCCTTGGCAGTGCTTGGCAATAACCTGCCCCTGAAAGGCAATGAGGAGCTGGGGTTGGTAACATTTTCAACCAGTACAGCTAAACTGGAAGCCCTGTCTGTGGCTTCACACAGGTTTGCAAAATATTCCAAACAGTCATAAAGACTAATAATCTATATTAAAAAATACTTCAGTATTAACATTCTTTTACTAAAGAGAGTACCACCTTACGCTGCCTCTTCAGGTTAAGAGATAAACCTGGCTTATCTTCCCTTCTGATGTTAGGTGTAGCTGAGGCTGAGTAACCCAGTTGGACTCTGCGCTTCAGAACCTTTGCTTATTACTAGAAGATAGGAGCATCTCCAGATGATGGGAGAAGACTAAGGTCCATGCCCACTCATCAGTAGCCCTGTTTTGTCCTACTAGCCTTGAACTTAAGAGAAAAAAGATATATGTGTAACCTTACCTAGAGATAGATCTTGAGAGTGATAGAAGAGCAGTTGCAAAATAACCACAAGTGGGGTTGAACCCCAACACTTCTGTTCCATCAGACATTTCTGGAAAGGCCAATTATGTAAAATATCAGTTGACTTGAAAACCCTAGACCTGTGATCCTGGGAATTCTTCAGAATGGTATACAAGAAGTAGTAATCAGTGCATTGGGCTTTTCTTGTATTGATCTTTCCTGATCCGATAAAAACAGAAGCCTATTTTAATGCTTAGTTTTCACTTGGCTTATGCAGGACTCTGGAAACGGTGGCTCCCTTTCCTCAGAAAACTCCTTTATGGACATGTGTATTGCCAGCTACTCCACTGCCGGTTCAGTGGGATGCAAAGTGTAGAGCAGAGAGCTAATACCTGTGTTATATTAATCCTTCAACATTTAGAGCTGGCTGATTAACCTTCTTTACTAGGGTGAGGCGGGAGGGGTTTGGGTAGTGTTAATATTAGTATTTATTTACTGAAACATGGGTTTGATGAGGCTACTGAAGCAGCTCAGTTAACTGCATCTCTGTGTTGGACTGGCTTCAGAGCTGTGAAGCGGTGCTGAGCATGTACAGCCCTGTCAGATGTATAGCAGTTTTCAGATTGGGTACCTGCTGCTGCTTCTGCTTCTTGCCATGTTCCCTGTGCTGCTGGTAGACCTTGCTGCCACCAGGTCAAGGACATCTGATCATTTTAGAAATTGTCTTCTGAACTTCTGCTGTTTTCAAAATAATGTGCTAAGGCAAACTGCAAGCTGGAGTGGAAGTCTGGGTTTAAGTTGATAGAAGAGTTAAAATTAATATTAAATAACCTAAACACCAAGTCTTCTGAGCCCTTGAGATGAGTTGTCTCTAAAACTTAGTGTCCTGTATAAATCAAATACTTCTATTATGTAAGAATAAAGAGATTAATTTTTTATTCTTTGTAGTAGACAAGTTAAACTGAACTAAAGGCTGGAGGCATTGAGATTCAGGAGGGGTTTACTGGTTGATCTGAAGCCATGTAACTCATACACAGTTTCACTCATGCTGTGTTTTGTTAAAAAAAAGCTACCATTGGAAACCTTAAGGGTTCTTTTTGTTGCCACAAGTTGTACTAACATCAAAGGACTATCAAGGAGTTTCTGAAAAGTGATACAGCACCTCAAATGATTAATTAGAAAGAAAAACTCATCTGAATCTAGTGTTCTAAAACCTCATTAATATTATAATTATTGTTGACTGAAATTGTGATTGAAATTCTGTTTTACCAGAAAATACTAGAGGAAGAGGCAGTATGTAAACCAACAAGTTCTAATGAAGGACTGAATTCTGAGGCTTTTTTTTTTTGTTTTTAATTTAAAAC
>NW_010270435.1:61897-73381 GCF_000690775.1 Eurypyga helias
TGCTGAACATGAAATTGTGTCAGATTTCATTGTGGTGTAAGGCTTGTTTAATAATACACAGCTGAAGTTAAATACCACATTGGTAGTGTTTAGTGTTTCCTTAAAACAACCCCCTAACTGCTTAAAAACATTAAGCCTCCAAATACCCCTGTGAGCTTCGGAAGCCAAAAGAAGATTACATGCTTTGCCTGATAGCAATGGCAGAACCGAGATTAACCAATATACTCCTGAGTTTTTGATAACTGTATTTCATCACAGTGATATGAGTTTGTCTCAGCAAGAGCTTAAATCCCACTAGCATTGTCTCCTTAAAACCTTTTTCTGAATAGAAACCTGTATCTTTCATCTTGTAGCTCATTTGAAAGGGAAAAAAGCCATCATTGTGATAGATGTAGCAATATAAAGAATTGAGAATATAAAACAACTTCCCCTCTTCCCTAGTGTTCTTCTTTCCTTCCCCACCTTTCAATTCATGGGGTTTTTTTGTTCTTTTCAGACATCTAGCAGAGGCTAGTCCTAAGACAGACGAAACGTGTAGGTTCAAAAGTAAATGTAAGTAGAGGAATATAAATAAATCTAAAATAAAATGCCATATTCTGCGTAAGAAGAATTAGAGATGAAAGCTAAATGCTCCAAGTTAAATTTTTCTTTGTATGTTTTGTTCCATGTCTTTAAAACTTTTTCATTAACAAAAAAATTCCCCATTTCAAGAGTAGTGCTTTAGAGACTGGCCACCCGTTTGGCTATATCTTATTCTGCTATGTAAACTTGTGGTATGAGGGTTCTCCTAGCAAAAATACTGAAGTGCCTGTATCTCAGAGGAAGTGCTGGGACTACCGCCCAGTTCTTCAGAAGGCGGCAAAGATAACTGCTGTGTAGATCCTCTGGGGATGGGTGGCTATCTGTCCCTTGAAAACACTGTACAGGATGTTGTGGAACACCATCTGCTTGGAGTGGCCTTAAACAGGGATCAAACATCTTGATTAGAAAAGCAGAAATTCTATCCTGCTGCCATGTTTTTCCTCCATAATTCAAGTACAGCACAGCTATACAAGTGTTAAAAAAAAAAAAGGCTGATACTGTCATTTTCACCCAAATTAGATTACTAATATTTGTCCAGTCTCGTGATAGCAGTTGATTCATACTCACTGTGAATCCAGAGCTTTGTTGGCAGAAGAAAAGAGAATGTGGGGCATATTTTGAATAAAAGGGTTTTTTAAAATTATTTTTTATTCTGTGCTTTGTAAAATGAACATGATAATGAGATCTATTGGTTTTCTATTTAGTTTTTGTAATTTGGAGGTGGCAAGGCATATGGCTGGCAAGGTAAACTTGTTTATATTGGAGACTTGTGTTTGGAAATCATGCATGTAACAATCAGGGAAACAAATACAACATTGAAGCAGTTTGTGGAAAGGCACATAGTTACATTCTTGTAAAGAAAATAAAACAAAATCTCAGGACTTGGGGGCTTTACATTTTACCTTATAATAAAGCAGGTGAATAGGAAAGCATGATTTTTAGAACACAGTTAGTGTCATGACTCAGGCTCTCCTGTATCTTAAATAGGGATTTGAAAACTGAGCATGTTATTCACTGTCGTGGCATATATATACCTTTCAGAATTTGGGTTGTTATCTTTGAAGTGTATGTCACCTGACTAACCAGTTAAACATTGCATTCCTCATATTGTGGCCTTGCAATGCAGCTTTTGTGTGGACATTACATAGTAGAAATACCCTCCTTTGCAGGAAAAATAGCAGTGGGAATACGATTTTGTTTGTAGAGAGGTGGGTATATAGTCAAAGGCACCCTGTATGTTATGTGTAGAATACTGCTAAAGATATGAGGGCACCGGCTAAACATTCATCAAGCAATTTTCCAGAATGTATGCTGTGATATAAATTAATACAATTTGTGTTGCATAAATTGCTGTCAAAAGGAAATGTGAAAAACATTCAGGTTGAGGTTTTTAATCAGTGGATTTATTAACATTATGAAGTTGACTACTTGCTGCATTTCTTTTTCATCTTTATATTAATTGATTGCATCTACTTCTAGAAAACTCTGATATCATTTCATTTGAACTGATGAGGTCAGTAAAGTGTCTGAGAATAAGGAGGCATTTCTCTTCTTCAACTTCCAGCGCGGTCAGCTGCCCATATTCTGAAATGAACTTGAACAAAGAAAGCCTCTTACCTGACCGATTGAGCGGGGAGATGCCTGCAGCCAGTCCTGTCCAGAGAAACAGAAAAGTGGAAGCAAGTGAAAGATCGACCTCTCCTGTAATCAAGTAATTACAATTGAAGCGATGTCCGTGACTAACAGCAGTACTTGATTTCAGTGTTCTGCAACATAATTTGTAGTTGTGTAATGGCTGAGTGGTTTCAGAAGGGCCTGCCTATTTATCTGCATTTTCATTTACAGGGAAGAAATGGTTTAATCAGTCTTTATCAAAAAGGTCACTGAGCTGTCCAAGACTGATGCTGATTTTACTGTGTATGATTTAAAGAGAGTTTGGTTTAATCTTCAGTGTGACTATCTAGCCTACTAAATGATTAATTGGAATTTAAAATGCATTGTTTGCCAGTTGGTTTCACTTAAGAAAATGATTCTTTTGTTTGCTGGAGTGGCCTTATTGATGTGATTGTAAATTAATGTTGCTCTTTGAAGAATAGCCACTATGGATTCTGTCTTTATTGTGGGAGTGGGGAATCAAATTACTAGGAGTGAGTTTCACAAGGACAATGCTGAAATCTGTAGCTGAAGCTTTGAGCAGCACCACTGGGAAAAAGCCAAGGGATGTGATACCAAGATGATGATTTTCTGATGATGATTTTCCATCAGAAATTGTGGACGCCCAATTCCTGTGCTTGTTTCGGGCTGTGGGGATACACAGGCAATTTAAGAAGGAAAGGAAGAGAGGTTTTCCATTCTGTTCACAGATTCACACAGATTCACAGAGTGGTGAGGGTTGGAAGGGACGTCTAATCCCCTGCCAGAGCAGGATCACCTAGAGTAGATCACACAGGAACAAATCCAGGTGGCTTTTGAAAGGCTCCAGGGAAGGAGACTCCACCACCTCTCTGGGCAGCCTGTTCCAGTGCTCTGTCACCCTCACAGGGAAGAAGTATTTCAAGGGCTACATTAATGTAAATGTGAATGTTTGTAGTGAATATTTCCAGGTCCCATTGTAATGACCACATATTTTCAATAGATGGTGTTTTAAATTACATTCTCGGAGTCAGCTTCAGCTTCGTGCTTAAAACACCAAAATATTCAGCTGTCAAAGAGAACTGCCTGGTTCAATTGTTCTTACAAGTGTAGGGTTGTAGAAATCCATAGTGACTCAGTTACCCACTGACAGGTAGCCCAGGTTCCTGACTGCATAAGGGTATATTGTGAAAGGGAAAGAAGGGATAGGAGGAAAATGATACTTCAAAGTTTGCTTGTGTTACAGATATTTGAAGTGGAGATCTTATTATCAAAAATAATGTTAGGCAAATTCTGTTGCTGCTGAATTGCTTAAACATTTTACCTTTGATTTCATGAAGAGAGTTCTGTATTGTGATTTTCTGAAAATCCCATGCATACAGTTTTGTTGGTGGCAAGTAAGACACTTCTGCATATTTCTGAAAACAAACAAAAACCTTCTATTTCTTCATTTATACTAATGACTCTTTACCCGTAGAGAAATTAAGTTGAACAACAATTCAGCGGTAAAAAAAATTTGTTTTAAACAGTGACAGAAAATGTCCCAGCCCGTGTCATGGAGGTGTGAAATCTCCAGGTCACAATCGATCATCTGGGAAAACGGCATCAGAAACAACTAAGCAGGAAGAGGCAGAAAGTAAATCTCTTTGCAAGAAGCCCCTGTTATGTGATGTGAAAGATAAGAAGGCACCTGGGTAATTATCAGTTCAGTTCAAAGTATGGGTGGTTGGTTGGAGCCTGTCAGTTTAAAATGCAACTTACCAGACAGTGCAGGATGGTGGTTTGTCCATGGAATTCTTGGAAGCAGTGGGAAAGAGGTGGTAGTTATTTCAGCTGTCTTTTGTTTTAGAAATAGAGAGGAAGTGTTACAAAGTATTTAAGAAATAAATATGTGTATCAGAGAGGAGAGGAAAAATACTACAAGACAGGGAATTATCTGAAGTTGAGATCCTTCTACTGTACCAATGTTATTGTACATGCACAAATATGCACCTATGTTTAAAAATGAAAAGGAATTCCTTAACTCTCAAGTTTTGGAATATCTTTTTGACAAAAAATGACAAGAGAGTTTCCAAGCTTGCACCAATAAAGTCTATGGTATAAAAACCCTATCTTTTTGCATCTTTTAAAATCGGCCAGCTTTTCTTTCGAACATTCTTTCACATTATTTCAATCAGGAGATATTATTAAAGTAATATTGAAAAAGATCAAGTAGGTATTGAAAAAGATCAAGTAGAGCATCAAGAAGGGTTGATGTAATTTCCTTATCACCAAAAAATAGCATTCACTAGTCACTCACATGAATTTAAACAGCAAAAAAAAGACAGAAGGCAGTTTCATGTGCAGTTCAGAAATGGCCTGTATTCAGTTGGAGTTGTCATTCATCATGTTAACTATAATTGTAATAAATTCATCTTACTTTTAGAAATAAACATTGGCTTTACAGAATATCTCTTAAAATTAATTGAAGAGCAATTTATGTGGTCTTTCATTTTTTAGAGGGTGTTATCCTTATGAAGCCCTAAAAAGCATGATACTTATGCTATCTGTTGCCTTTATTGAGTCATTTTCATGCAGAACATGCAACAGATAGCATAAGTATCCTTTATTGAGTCATTTTCATGCAGAGTGATAGCCTTGTGCAACTCTGAACTACCCAGAGGCTTTGCAGTTTGTGTTTGAACTGTTTAAATACACTGATGACTATCTGCATTTTATCATCTAGCTTTCCACGTTCTTTATGTATCCAGCATAGCCAGAGAGGACTTTTAGTTGAATAAATTTCCTTTTAAAAAGGCATGAAAAATAGTGTTCACAACTTCAGGTATATATGAACGGCTAGAGTTATAAAATATTGAGCATCTGATTATTGCAGTACCCAGTGGGTCGTCTTAGCCCTGTGTTCAAAGTACACATGCATAATTGAAGACATAGCTATGTATACTTGTGTGCTCTTTAGCTGCTGAGCTTCTAGTGTGGATTTAATTATGTTTGACTTCAGTACAGTTGTGTATACCTTCATGTTGCAGGTAATCTTTTGTTTCATAGAAGTCTTCGATTGATGAACCAACTGCATATGCAACCAGCCTTTAGATTTACTTTGCTGTGTTATATCCAAGTGGAACTCAACTGATTTCCAGTTCCACTTACTGTTGTCTTTTTTTTTTTTTGTAAATTATTAAGAGATATCTGTGCATACAAACAATTATATAGAAAACTTTGGTTTGCAAAAATATGTACATAAAAACTGCATTATACTTCTTTGGAATGTTCCTGAGATTAAAATTCAAAATAATAGAATGTTTTGGGTTGGAAGGGACCTTAAAGCCCATCTAGTTCCAACCCCCCTGCCATGGGCAGGGACACCTTTCACTAGACCAGGTTGCTCAAAGCCCCATCTAGCCTGGCCTTGAAGACAGCCAGGGATGGGGCATCCACAGCTTCTCTGGGCAACCTGTTCCAGTGCTTCAAATAAAAATTACATGCCTACAGTATATTCAGTTTTAATTTTAATGTGTCTTTATACTGTCTTCAGAGTAGCAAAATGATTTCACTGTAATAGGAATTCCTCTCTGGAAACATTTACATTTGAGGAAGATGAATACTCAGGCTTGGGAATCAAATGGTATTACCTCTTAAAAGAAAAATATATTTATCTTCCAACCCCTTCCCCGAAACCTTCAATTCATGATACTGTCTTGTATTTTGTGACATAAAATTTCTGAATGTATGTTGTTATGAAAATTGTCCTCAAGAAAATCAGAAGACACATTTCCTCACAGGTTTTGGTGGTCTCTCTCTTCCTTATATTAAATTACAGTAATCTTTGACTTCAGAATTGATTGCACTACTTTGTAGCATCTTACTTTAGAAGTTTTCTGTGATTGTGGAGGTTAGGAAGAGAATTTTAAAGTGAATAAATGCAAGTGATATTTCCAAGGAAGACACTGTGGAGAAGTCCTTTGTGGGTCAAGAAGGCATGGCTGCTGTATTCCACTGGCATTGCTTCTCATACCATTATTATTTGTGTCCTATCAGACTACAAAGGCTGGATTTTCTGATTTGTTGTGTTCATTTTGCACTATTAATATCATGTTAAATATATTTCTGTTGATGTCAGTGAACTTGCAATTCCTAGCTGATTTATTCCCAAATACTTACTTCTATTTAATAGCATAATAGTATATACTAATATAGTATAATATTATAGTATTTAATATATAAATTGTATTTCATAGTATAAATGTACACAATGGAATTAAATTTGTTGAGTGGATTTGTGTTTTGAAGTTAGCTAAACCTGATGTCTAACAAGGTGTTAGTTCTAGTTTGGCTTTTTATCTCTGCTTTGAGACCTCTGTAAAGGTATTATTTTTTCTTGCTTCTCTGGTACATAGTAAAGCATGAGTTCATGTAGTCAGCTTTCTTAGAGTAATCTTAAAGTCAAGGCTCTATCTGATGCCTGTTTCTAGAAAACATTCATTACATACTTAGTATCTCTGGGAGCTCTGCATCTGTGGTGGTTTAGTAAGAACTGGCCAAAGCATTCTCAAGTTTTTAAAAGCAGAAGGAAATACACACTTAATGTCAGTAAGCTCGTATAAATTTAGTTTCTGTGAGAAGCCACAGGCTAGTAATACCTTCTGAAGGCAGGGTTTGAAAAGGAACTTCCCAGGGTCTGTCTTTATGAAGATACACCCACACCTTTAGAAGTACTCATTTCCACTTCTCTTGCCCCATTTTTCTCAACAGGGGGAAAGTGTTTGCTGTTTGCACATGTCTGGGCTGCAAAGCTGAGGGAGCAGCCACAGGTAGCAGGCAGAGAGCAGCTCTTGTAGTTGGGTAAGAAGTAATGAAAACTGTAACAAAAGCATATGTATGGATTTTTTCAGTGAGATAGTTAACAGATGCACAACAGTGTGTGAGGGTGGTACAGGAGCTGGAGGGGTTGTTGAAGGTAGTACAGATTGGCAGTACAGAGAAAAAAGGAGTAGATGTTGTTTCAGACAGCTCCTGAAAATGGCCTGGGTAACCAATAAGGGTTTGTAGGAGATGTAGCTATAGATGTGTTCTTCCCTCTTCCCATGTTCTGCCATGGACACATCCACTACCTTAATTTCTATATTTTCCAGTTTCAGTTATGAGGTCAAGTGTGCTGATATGATTTACGTAATCTTAGTTTACACTACTCTTGAGCCTTCATTGCAGAATTCATGTTAGTAGTCATGCCATCTGTGTAAGTCAGCAATTAGACCCTCTTTTTATTTTATGAAGATACAGCATCCTTTGTGTGGGAATCCTGGAGTGTTAATAGCATTGTTAGCAAGAGATGTCATCATGGTTAGTGATTTTTATGATGTATTAATAAAAAATGAACATCTTATTTTCCTCAGTGGGGTACTACAAACAAAGGACTCCATAAAGAACAAAGAGTGTGAAGAAGAGGAGACAGAAAATAAGCTGCTCATTTCAAATGAAATTAAAGGTAAATTGTCAGTACTTGCATTTGTTTCATATTAAAATCTGCAGAACTAAAGCAGCGTGATATTCTTTGAAATTATTCATGAAACTGCATGGCAGCTTCTTTTCCATATTGACTATTTGTGTCCAAAAATTTCTTGACAGCAACACTTCTAACACTGTTTCTTTATCTTGTAATCAAAGGCTTTGCAAGTATTTTACTGCTGTTGTAAAGATGAGTGCAAAATGAATACTGGTATGAAAAGCTTCATTTCCATGGTATTTTTCAACTGACTTTTAAAAAGAGGTAATTAAACAAGTCTGCATTGTAAAGGTATAAGGTTCACTTATTACTCCAAAAGTGCATCGAAAAAAGCTAAAGCATTACACATTACAGGCATGATGCAAGGTTAAGGTGGCGCAGCCCACCCTGAGTCTGTGTGCAGTCCGATACTTTCGAGCAGATGATATGCAGAATGGGCCCTTTTTCATGAGTGTTACAGAGGGATGGCTAAATTTTCTACTTCACTGAAAAGCTGGAGACAGTCCAGGAGAGGGCCACAAAGACGATTAGGTGGTTGAAGGACTTGACAAATGAAGAAAGGTTGAAGGAATTTGGGAATGGAAGGCTTGGAGGAATCTAGTCACAATCCTCCAAGCAACTAAAAGGTAGTTAGAGAGAAGATGGAGGTACCCTCTCCTCCAGGATGCACAGTGGGGGGAAAAAAGGGGAATGGACACAAGTTGCTTCAGGGGAAATTCTGTCTGAATATAAGGAAGTAACTTCTTAGCTTGAGAACAATTGGAGTAGGCTGCCCAGAAAAGAGGTGGAGTCTCTCTTGCTGGAAGTATTTCAGACTTGGCTGGACAAGAGCCCTGGATAATTAGTCTGATGCCCTGCCCTTAACAGGAGGTTGCATCATACGGTCTCCAAAGGTCCCTTCCAAGATGGACTTTTCTTTGGTTCAGTGAGTCTTTGTGGTTATGTGTACTGCTGTTTCAAAACTTGGCTGTTCACTGATCCAATTGGACAGATTGAAGTAACTGTTCGTTATTCATTTTTATCCTCATTGTTTAGAAAAAATACACAAATGCAGAGCATCACAGTTTCACATTTGATAATTGTGTGTGTGAAATGTAGTATGTCAGGCTATTTAGTTATTGTACCAAGTAAGTGCATTGTTTCAGTGCAGCATTTGCTGCAATAATTTTATTAACTCACGCAAGTTCAATGAGAAGCTAAATGTCTTAATTTCATAATTTAATCCTTAAATTTTTAGGTTTTCTTTCTTCATCAATTTATTGTGCAACAATAAACATTGTAGAAATGCGGAGACTTTTAAGTGAGTTAATTGTTGTAAAACCCTGTAAATTCTTGTATACTAATAGCGTATTGCATACAGATAAAATTAAGGTGATTTTTTTTTAATTATGAACCTCCGATACATTTTTTTTTTTTAAACTTAAAACATCATTTTTCTGCTACCGCTTCTCAGATAGATCTAAGGGACTCTGAAGAGCGTGTGAAGTATGAAAGATTCCAGCTATTACAAGAGCTGTGTAAAAGATGTAAAAAAAAAAAAAAAAAAAAAAGGCGCCAGGTTGTTACGGTGTTTTGAAACATGATGTAGTTCAGAATCCTGGAGAAAATGAAGCATTAAAAGAAGCAGATGAAAGAAAGAGAGGTTTTGGTTACGTATTTTGTTTCAGCAGAACAGAAACGTACTGTTTTGATGTTGACTTTGCATCATCTAATGCAGTACTAAAAATCTAAAATGAAATAGTTTGTAACATTTAAAATTGTCTGCTGTTCTTTTATTCTAAGAAGACTGGCCTGATTCTGTGAGGCTTTTAGAGTTTGGCAGGATAGACTATGTGATGTGGATACAGTTTCACCAACAAGCTATGCTTACTACTTAGGATGCATTTCTGTGTAGGGTCTTTAATTAGATTTATAAACCAGGACACTTTCTTACATTATTTTTTAACAAAGTTATCCTTTTTACACCTCTTTTTTTTTTTTTTATAGACATCATTTTGTACCATTATTATTAAATGATCCGTAATACTTAATCTTCAGGATGGAAATGTATCATTGAGGTTTTGCTAATCATAGCCACAGAAAGGTCAAGCTAAAATAATTGTAGTTGTGCAGACTTCTGTGAATGGTGACTACTGGCACCTGCCCTTGTTGTCCTATTTTTTCCGCACCTACTTTTGCCATACTCACTTGACTGCTTCTTTACGGATACCTTATAAAACATATACTGCTGTCTTTGCTTTTTTGGAGAAGGATTATTTGGAGCTAAATTACTCCATTGAAACCACAGCCCCTTCATACTAGCTTTTTTTAGGGACACAAATCTGTACTTAAAAATGTGAAACATGCCAGGAGCTAGAACGTGCAGGAGGGAATGAACAGTGTTAATGGTCTCTCATTAATGCCAGAAAGTGTTTGCCATTTAGCTTCTCTGAAACATTAGGTTATATTTTGTTGGAAGGTATGTCACTAAGAAGATAGATGGATTAAGGAAGATACGGTTCAGTGAGAAGGATAACAAGGCAGCCTTAAGTATGAAGAAGAATGTAGAGGCAGGTGGGCTGACGCTGAAGCAAACTGTCAGGAGAGAACAGAGGTCAGGGTTAAAAGTGTGAACGTAACTGCATCTGGCTCTGCTCTCCTGTGTGGATCTGGCAAGAAGATTTTGTTTTTTCACTTCTGTCATTCAAGGAGCTTTTTGTGTGTCTGTGATGAAACTGGCTAACCCATGGTGTTCTCCTAAGTGTCCAAAATGAAACATATTCAGTCACGTATTTTCTCTGGCCTGCAAACACAGAATGCCTCTTTATGGGAAGCAGGGCTTGCGGAGCGAGAAACACCAGAGCATGAGGGTAGGGAGTACTTTTAGGTGTCTGGTATTACAGACATAGGTTGTAGCCAAAATACTGTGCTTTGCACCATCTTTTGAAAGAAGTTACCCACACTAAACCTAAATTGCCTTTTGTCAGGGATGTGATTATACCAGCTGGAGGGTTGAGGGCTTTTTTTTTTTTTTCTTTTCCTCCCTCTAGTTGGGTAAATTGGCACTTTACATGCTCCTTTTGTGCTGTTCATCTTACCTCTGTGGCTGTTGAAGGACGGTGAAGTGTAAATAGACATTTAGGGAACTCACTTCCAAGAGTAAGAGTGTGATGTTAGGAAAAATTTAATGTGTCTATTTAAAAACTTAATGAGTGGGCTGACAATACTGACTAAATGGCTTAAGAGTCAACTTCTGAATAATGGACATTGATATAAAATGAGGATAAGCCTTGAAAATAATAAAAATTTAAACTGGAGGAGCAGAACAACACAAGCAAATGTAATTACATCCTATATTGGTGACATTATATATTCTAGACCAGTCTCACTGTGCTGTCAAAGATTTATAATAGGAATTTGTGCCCTAGTTGTTGGGCATAAGTGTATGAAAACTGGAACAGTAAAGATAGGGGACAAGTGTGAATAATAGCAACTTCCCTAAAATGGAAATAGAATGGAGTGGTAATAGAAGTGAGCAATCCAAACAAAAATAGCACAGGGTTCTGTGAGTGATTGCATGATGCCACATTAGTCAGGAATATTAGACATAGGTTCTTTGTTGGCTGCTTCATTCAGAAATGAATTCCAGAAGTTTTCCACAATTTTACTAGGCAATTGGGAAGCATTCATGCCTGGGTTCATAGCAGGCATGTTGCTTTTGCATTTGCAATTAATCTAAACGTAGATGTCTTACGCAGTTTGACATCATTCAAGGCATGCCTCTTCAC
>NW_010270435.1:73412-116997 GCF_000690775.1 Eurypyga helias
GCACCTCCTCCTCTGTCCCACACGCCCCCAGCCACAGCAGCATGTGGCTGCAGCCACCTTCCCACTCATGCATTACCTTTGAGGCCAGTGGCATGGGACCTCATTCCTTCCATTATGTGTAAGTGAGATTAAAAAAACCAAACCCATAGCAGCACAGAGGAGTTAAATGTTATTTTCCAAATAAAACAGTTAAAGTGGGAGCAGGGAATTCGCAGACATTTGTGCTTTTTCCTCAGAAGAACTGAAAAACATTTTGTTGTGGATGAGGCATAAATGTTGTGTGGGCTGGAACTGTGTCACTGATTCACTTGGAATTTTGTGGCAGTGCAGTGCTGCCTTTAATGAAGTTATACTAGCTCAGCCCTAGAATTAAGTTAATTCTGGTACTACCGTACAACTATTAAATGTGGGCGTAATTTATTGTATCAAAATATTTAAAATTATTTGACCTGTGGTGTGGTATACCAACAGTTGTGTTGGCATAGAATTGTGTTGTGTTGGAAGAGGCTTTTTCCATGTTAGAGTAGTTACATGTATAGAGAGCCAATATAATCCCAGTCACACTAGTGGAGGAACAGTCGTGGTGGTACTGTGATTCTGGTGTAAGCAAAGCTACAGCTTGTGTAGGGAGGCCCATGTCTATGAATAGAAATGAACATGGTTGTACTGTGTCTGATCTCGTCACTGACTGAGGGATTTAATGCTTTTTTGTTCTTTCTTCTTGTTAAAGATGTTGAAGAACCCAACACACCGAGGCTTCTTTCTCAACCAGTTATTTTGTCTTCCAAGTTGCAAATCCCTGGCCTACCCTTGCGCTGGGAACAGCAGAGCAAGCTCCTTCCAAGTGTAGCTGGGATACCAGCCAGTAAAGTTTCTAAGTGGAGTACAGATGAGGTAGGTTTCTGCTGTATCTTCTGTCTCTCTGCCACTACCATTGAAGTCTTGTTCGATTCAGAACTTCAAATGAACCCCATGAATTAAGAATAATGCATTAGTAGTCAGAGGATTAGAGTGAGCCATACCTAATGTTACAGATCCCCAAAATGCTACTTCAGCATCCATCCATCCTTAGAAGCAGTAAGTATTAATCCATATATGTGTAGATAGGCATAGATATTGATAAATAGATATGTATACATATATATTCACTGAGGTTAAAAAGGGAAAAAGTGCTAATTGGCCCAGCAGATCAGGTGCTCAAGGTCTATGCTACTAACATCTAACACCCACACAAACATTTTCGACGAATGGTTTAGGGGTCAGCATGGCCCAAGGAACTATTCCTGGTGCATGTTTTAAATGTGGCACATGGTTTTGGAGGGCGAGAATATAGCACAGGGAGGAACAGTATGGGTGTCGTCAGGCCATGACACCTGATTTCAAGACTGGAGCCCTATCACTCTTCAAGTATGTAATATTGCTTGGACAGGCAGGATCTAGTCCCTGCTTTACTTTCAGAAGTAAGTACCTATGCTGATGGGAGTTTTCTGCAGCTGGGACAGTCAGGTCTCCTCTAATCAGAATAAAAAAGAAGCATCAACTTTGAAAAAGGATTTGTTAATCTCTGTGCTGTAAAGAATAAAGAAGAGGAAAGCAGCAACCATTTTGGTTTGTGAGAAGTGATTCACCAAGAGAAGATTCATGCTTCCAGATCTGCATGGATAGAATAACCTGAGTAATTTTGAGGGAGTAGCCATATCCCACTCTCAGATGTCTTGTGGACAAAAATGTTGTGTGCTCTTTCACTTCGCAGATTTTGTGCATCCTGTCCTTAAACACTCAGCTGCATGACTCCACACACTTATACAAGAAGGTGGAACACCTAATATGAGGCTGTAAAAAGCAATCGCTAAAAAATTTTCCTTTAATGATTGTCAACCTTTAAGATTATTTTGAGAAAACACCTGTTTTACTTAACCTTTGTTGTATAATTTGGTGGCAGGTCTCTGAATTTATACGGAGTTTACCAGGATGCGAAGAACATGGCAAGGTGTTTAAAGATGAGGTGGGTGAAATTTATTTCAAAAAGGAACAGAGTGCGGAGCGTGGTGGAAAGATTAATTTATGTTATCATTAAAAATACATAAAGTTGTAGGATGAAGTGTACGTTTGAAGTCAGATGCAAACGCACGGAAGATAAGTTGGTTTTTGGATTGTGGTATGAGAAGGAAGTAAAGAAGATAAAACTGTCAGCCAGGTCTCTTGTGCTTCTCTAGTTTTATTACTGCAGCTGAAGTTACTTGGAACTAATGGTAGAAGAGGAGGAACTTCAGATTTACTACTGTTCTCTTTTAATCTGGTTTGAGGAAATTTGTAAGTATTTTAGTTCTGCAGGATATTAATAAGAAAAATAAAGCAGAACATTTGCTCAAGATAACCATCTAATAAAACTCTGCATCTTGTCTGTTTACGCTTAGCTCTTGATGCTCTTCTGCTTGATATAGCCAGTTTACAAATGTGATTTGAGTGAGCAGGAAGTGAGAAGATATGAAGGCTTCTGATGCGGTTCAAAGGAGCATGTACTCACTTTGTGAGCACGCCTGGCATGCATTTCTGGTATCCGAGAAGACTGTTGTGCCAAAGTTGGCATTAGGAAGTGATAGGGTTCTTAGGTACAACAGGCCTTTATAAACTAGGTTGGCTTATTCTTTCTTGCTCAGAGGTTTCTTACTCCTGTTAATGCTTAGTTTCAAGAAGGCTGTTTGATCACAGGTTGGTAGAGTGAACAGTTCAGGTGCTGCTTATCCCAGCCAGACCACCTGAATGGGCAGAGTCCCATACTGTAATATGCCAAGTCAGCCAGCCTTTCAAGCAAAGAATAATTGTGGTACTTAGACTTGAGGAGGCACCTCCTGAGGAAAATGCATACAGATGGCCCTGCTAATCTCCAGCGACTAAAGTTTTCAGGCTGTGCTGTAGATTGTAATGACTATTGGAGTTGCATATCAAAGGACTGACAGGCTGTATCTGTGGGCATTTTGCACTGGCTTACATTTAGGAATTTTACGTTTGCAGGAAGTGTGCAGGCCTGGCTCATCCCCTGTGTCACTTAGGGTGTCTCACCAATGAATTTAAGATCAGTAAAAGCTGATCAAGTCAGCAGGTGGTAATTGCCAGAGAGATGGATGAATCCTAAACACTTTCATTCTCAGAGGAGTAAGAAAATAGTTTCCCTCTTTAGGATTCTTATGCTTTGGCTGTGAGTGGTAAATTAAACCACTCCCAGTGAGGCCAACCAGCATGGACTAGCTGGCATCAGTAGGATTTTCAGTAGGTGGAAGGTGCTGGTTCAAACTCCTGCTGTGGAAATGAACCCTCATCCTGCTTATATTAAGATGCTGCAAAAACCTGGACGTCCCCATCTTCCCACACTTCTGGTTCTGAGCCCACCCAGTCTGGCTTTATGCACAAAATGAGTAGAAAGTAACTGTGGTAACTGTGTGATGCTGTTCTTGCTGCAGTGTTTCTTGACTTACAGTGCTGGGATATACCTTGCAGGCTTCCTTTGCAGCAGGTCTGATCGTCTTCTAGTCTTACAGAAGCTTAATTATATTATTTTATCTCAAATTAGTATTTCTGAGCCTAAGCAGCGCTCCTCATTTAACCACAGTTGGCTTTTAGGCCTAGCTGTCTTGCATTTGTTACACTGAAAAGTTACTGGAGATACCTATGTGACTGGAAGTTTAGACAAGAAGTGGCAGCTCCATTGAAATCCTTGGAAGTGAGGGCCTTACCTTGTGGCTCTCCATGTCTGGATTTAGGACTCTGGCTGACAGAGTATCCACCTGTAACATTTATTAAAACAGCAACACTCCAAGCTAGCAGAAAAAATATTCACGGTTTTCAAAAGTTGTGTTCATGTCAAAGAGGTGGTTTTAGATAACCTGGCCCCTGCTTACGTCTGGGACCAAAGTTCATTTTAATTTGCTGTTGAATGAACAGAAAGGGATGGCCTGAAGGGGTTTCCAATTCATTTGTGAGTGAAATCTGGAAGGTTTAAAAGGAATATAAAGGTAGAAGGTATAAGTTGTATTTAATTTACCCATTTTACTTTTCAGTAGCTTTTGCCATATAATGTCAGTAGAAAAATAAGAACTGGTTAGCTAAAAATTAGCCAGGCAGTTGTTTTCAGGCAGAAAGTTCATCATCAGCCTGTTCTTTTGAGCTAGCTGGTCTGTTTAAAAGGTAGAAATCAAAGCTAGCCTGAAAGCATTCAAAAGTGTTTGTATTCAGCTATTCCTTTACACTGCCTGAAATTGCTGGGAATTTTCTTTTCATGCTTCTGAAACATCTATACTGCTGCATTGTCAGACCTATTAATAGCTTTGTGTGTTTTTTCTTTTAAAGCAAATTGATGGAGAAGCATTTCTGCTAATGACCCAATCAGACATAGTCAAAATAATGAGCATTAAACTGGGACCAGCCCTAAAAATCTTTAATTCCATTCTGATGTTCAAAGCTGCAGAGAAAAACTCACACAACGAACTTTGAAGATAATGGAAAATGTGCAGGAGCCAGCCTTCTCCACTGGAGCTCATGTTTTATTCAAAGCACAAAGACTAGAACTGTTGAGTAAGGACTCTCAGCAAGGAAGAAACTTATGTTCAGCACTGGTGGACTATTTATATTCTCCTAGAGCCAGTACACATCTGAATCCTTCTGGGAAGTGTTCAAGCTTTTGAGAAGGTACTGTGTAACAATCAAGTCAGCTAGTCTAATTTACCGAACTAACGGCGCTGATTCTCCATGGATGGTTAGGATCCCTGACTTTCTCTGGACATCAAGAAAACCTTCATCAATTATTTATGCTGTATTATATAAGGGAACGTTAATATTTTCTAAGAATTCTTGAATTCTACTTCATGTACTCATTTTACTTTTCAAAAGCTTTTACTTCATACTACCGAAATAAAAACTGATTAGCCAAAAATTAGGCTACAGGTAGCCAGATGAGACTGTTATGGCTAATATGTATTTGTGCCATAGTTGAAAAACAGAACACTTAATGTTACATACATGACACTTTATGCTACAGCATATAACTTTACAGATTATAAAACTGTCTGTTTGCTTGTAATGAAACAAAACAAACCTTGTCGGGGTTGAAATTATAATGCTTTTTTGATAACTGAATGTTTTTACTTTTGCACGATTAAAAAAATGTTATGTGAGTTTTTCCACCAGCATCTTTAATGTATTTTACCAAAAGATCAGTATAGAGAAGGCTGCAACTGAAAAATAAGGTTTGACTTCATAGAAGATTTTTCATTGATGCTGCACAATAGAGTCCCAGCCAGGGGAGCCTGCTACAGTCTTTCTGCAAATGAAGGAAAATACATGTATTTTGAGGTAAGGTTATTAGCAAGAAGAAAATATATTCATTGATGTCTGCACATGCCAGTCTCCAGGGTAGCTACCACAGTGGTGGATAAAAAGTGTGTTTAAAGCTAGGACTGCTACTCTGGCTTCATATTTAACTTAAGTTTGTTTTCCCACTGCTGGGAGAATTACTTCATGCACCACTTCCTATTTGGAAAGTCTGATTTATCCATTAATAAGGCATAAGGGGAAAGACAAAGCACAGAGGAAAAGGATGCTTAATTGCAGATGGCACATCCTAGGTATAAAATGCATGAGTTTCACCAGGTCGTGAGCAAGGCTGGAGGTGCCACTAGTAGCTACTTGGGTGAGGCAACTGTTTTTCTTGGAGGATTGTTACAGGGATTTGTCCGGGAAAGTCGTTACCCTTGGTATACACATGTAAGATAGAAACCAGATGCACTTTAGTGGGAGAAAACCTAGCTACCTGCATGCTGAGGACTCTTGCAGAATGTTACTTTTACAAGAAGCAAAGAGTTGGATCAAGATTTTTGGCAGCCGCCTTCTTAGTGCTGTGGTGGGCAGCTGCTCAGCCTTCAGAGCTGAGAACAGAGCATTTCCGTTGCACGGAGCTGGGAGAATTTTACATCTTCCCACAGATTTTCCTAGGCTGTTCTTTGGCTGGAGTTCTTAAGATTTCAAGAACTCACTGTGCCCCTTCCAGATCATGTAGGTAACAGGTGCCTGCCGTAATAAGAGGTGAAACAGGGTCAGTATGAAGTAAGTTGCGTTGCTCTGTTAATTTCCTTCCATAGCATTGCATAAATAATATTTTTACATTTTGTTCCATATTTGTACATTCAAATTGCACTCACTGTACTACAATACAAATAAAACCTGAACTGGAGCTGTCTGTTACATTTGTGTGTGCCCAGGATTCTCAGATGAACCCAGCTGTTCCCCTGGCTGGCATGGAGTAATTCCTCACCATAGCTCAACGTAGCCATGAGTTTAAGAGAGCAACTTAGCTGCTGCTGTCTGCTCTCTTACAAGACACTTACTCCTAAGGCTCACGGGCCACTTGCTGTCACCATCAGAATCCTATTTATGGACCTGGATTTTGTCACTGGCAGCAGCTGGAGTTGTCCATGCAGATCACTAAAACGTCAAATATTTTCTTTCCTTCTGTCCTTTCATGTAGTTTATTTCTTCTCACCCTCTGTGTCTCTCCCGTGTGCCAGCTCTGTAGCCTGCAGTGAGAACCAATGAAGAGATTTCCTGCTCGACAGGGATTACTTGGGGATTTTAGCAGCTCCATGAATTTTTATATACCTGCTTACAAAGTCCTGTGGTTTAAGAAATGGGTTTGAATTAATACTCTTTACAAGATGTAGGATAAACCTCACTTAAGTGATACAGGGCCCAACTTTTTATTCATACAGCTATCACTCACAACAGTGAGGACATGCATAATCCTCACTTTTGTGTCCCCTGTGATGAGGTGGCAGGGTGTAGCCATCTCTGTTACAAAAACTGCACCCAGCAAGTTCACTCGGAAACTGGAAATGCTCGGGAGACCCGCTAAATCTTTAAAATGGCAGTTGGTATTGTTTTGTATGTTGTGTTGGAGGGAGCCCAGCTGTCACATGGACAAATGTTGTGCCCTGATTGCTGTGGGAGCCATATGAAAAATCCAAAGGCTTTAGCAAGAGGGTCTACAGTCATCTCCTCTCACACTGCAGGGTCTCCTGCTGTGATCTGTGCATTGGTCACCCCTGCACATCCGGCCTTTAACAGAACATCTGTGGTCTTCCAAGCTGTGGAAGGAATCGCGGCAGCCACAAACGCTGCTTTGCCTACACGTATGTTTTTATAACTGGTGGGAGATTGATCTTTTCAGTAGAAAGCAATGTTTTAATAAAACGCCATTTCATTTCTAATTAATGTGGTGGGTCGCGTTTGCTGGCTGCTGCTACTGGCCATCACTGGGCGTTTGTCTGAAGCTGTGCACGGTTGGGTGGTAACCCTGGGATTTCCAGGCATGCAGGAGTTAAGAGGAGCGTGTCACGGAGAAGAGGTAGTGGAATAAGAGAGGAAAGGGCCTCCGCTCTGTGTGGGCAGACAGGACAAACACCATGTGGACAAGGCCAATTTGTTCTGGGAAACAGATTCAGAAAGATAATGAGGCGTTCTCGCCCCGGCACCAAAGCTGCGGTTACAAACGCACATGGCAGCATCCCAGATAAGTCATTCTTGCTACTTTGAGAGCTCATCTCAGAATCCCTATTTAGCAAATTCAAGATTAAAAAAAAAAAATGTTGCGTGTGTGGAGAGAATAGTGAAAACTCATCATCCTGCCAGTTAAAAAATCAGGCACACCATTTTAAAACACAAAAATATTATGGTAGGCTTTCAGTGATCATAATATAGTGAAATGATGGTAACGAGTAAATCTTTAATTTGTGCCACTTCAGAACATTAACATCTGAATCCGCAAAGTGCTCGCATTAGTTCACGATGTGTTTGGTTTTTTTTTAATTCTGACCGTCAAAATATAATTTGAATTTGTCAAATGCTCCATATGGAAAAACAATACACGTTAGATGCAGTAATCTAGAAAATTTTATTGTCTCTAATGCCTCTAGACTGCTCTAGAATTTCCATTTAAAATAATGAAAATGCATAGTTTTTAAACTTTTTGAAAAGTAGCCAGCGCAATTTAGAAGAAGGCATTATTATACATAACTCTTATAAATATACATACACTTTCACTAGAAACAATGGCACTGATTTATCTTCACAACAAAGGGATTTGTTTTGACAAAATGTCAAATGCTCCCAAGAGGACTGTTGTGTACAACATCAGATACTGGGATACTCGGGTGCTTCCAGCCCTCTTTTTGCCTGGATGGGCAGGGATGCTGGGCTCCTCACCTCAAAGACCAGGGACTCCAAGAAGTTCAGTGTCCTGTGGATTCTCTGTGGGCATGGGATATTGAACACATGAAACGCAGCCACCAGCGCTGCCAGGGCCATGGTGCAGTCATCGAGCTGGGCTAGCTCTTCTCTTTCTATGTACAGCGCAAACTCACATGAATTCACATTGAACGGATTTCTTACTTCCAACACTGGCGTCTCTGCCTTTACCTAAATTTAAAAAAGGATATTTCAAATGATACCACAGCATCGCTTTGGTGAACAAGTCAGAGAATTGAGTAAGCCTAATAACACTGCTTTGAATTCAGCTAGTATTTCTATGAATATTTGCCTTCTGCCCCAAAGGCAGGCTAATGTCCTCCTTTTCCAGGAGCTAAGCTGAGCCACTAAAAGGCCAGCTGATGTGCCCAGGCAGCTGATACATAGAAGAGAGATCAAGACTGCTGGTGCTCTGTCTCCTACCTCCTCGTTCACTGCAGCAAACAAACTGGAATCATCTCCAAAGACATCTGGCAGGAGTAAACATGCAGCAGTCATTTTCATACCTGTCAAAGGCAAGGATTTCGGCTAAATCACATATGAAAACATCTGGCACTGCAGTATCATCCCAGAAAACAGACTTCAGCCTATGTAATAGTTAACAGCTCAGCAGTAGAACTGTTGTTCAGTCTGTTTTGAAGAGTATTTAGTACCACAGTGAAGGTTTAGGTGCCTCAGCTGGCAATGGTCATTAGTATTCAAATCATTCATGACATTCTGCTACTCAATATTACGATTCAGTTTCTCTCATGGTAAGTAGGCCTTTGGCTTGCTTCTAGTGGGGTGTGTGAGCTGGAGTCCTCCTGCCTCCACCACCCATCCCCAAACTCCTCTCTCCCCAGTGAATCAGATGTCTCTGGAGTTACCAGAGGAAGGCTGCAGTACCGGCTTGTGCTACAGGACCTTCTGGGATATGGTACCCGCTACCCCTCTGGTTCAGCTATTCTTGACCGTAACATCTTTTTTGCAGGTCAGGATTCTGGTGTCGGGTGTTTCACTGAAACCATCTTGTGACGCATTTATTATCTAGGTGCCACGTCAAGTTGTTTTGAGAAAAAAAAACAGTAAAGGCCTTGAGATTTTACTAAGGTATGAGTTAAAATCTTTGTGGGCATATTGTATAAGAAAAGGGGAAGTTACTGACAATGTCCATAGCTTTCTAAGGCTGAATGTTTGGGTAGAAAGTCCATAAAGGCTTTTTGGATTAGGCTGTTTGTTGACACTTTTTAATCTAGCATGAGCTATTGACTACTCATGGTTTTAAGCTTAAAGAAAGAAAACCCCAGTATTTTAACCGACTCTGCTTGATTCTTTAAGAAATGGGCTGGTAATGAAAGGAGTGAAACTGATACAGGAAACACAGGTGTTCATACTGTGTCATCTTTGATTTGACATCCTGGCGTTATGCCTGCATGGTGTACAGTAACAGTCGAAGGAGCACTTCTCACAGAGCTAAGCTGGGGCATAGGCATTGACAGCCGCCATTTGGGAAGAATAACAATTCTGAGTAACTGCCTCAAAGGTTTTATTCCAGCAGAACCGCGCTCCCGAGACTTCCCAGACTGAAAGTGGAACAGCAGCGGGTGCTTGCTCCCTCACAGCCAGCAAACTAAGTATGGACTGCTCTCTTTGCATGATTGAGGTACCTGCTCAGCAGAGGTACCAGTCTGTGCGCTTATTCATGCAGCGTGGCTCTGCAGGGATGAGCTACTGGAAACACAGTGAGTGGTAACTACTACTGTTACTGGGATGAAGACTTCAACCATAGAAACAGTACCTCTCTTTCTAAAGGAAGTTGTCTCTTTTTAATAGGACTATTTCAAAAGCAGAAAATGTTTTCTGTGTGTATTTTTAGAAAAATAAGAAGCACCCTTTTACATATCTAGAAATACATAATTCTGCTCATCTAGCAATACTTATTTTAAGGCAGTTACTAACTATCAAACCTGCAGTCTTTTATTCAATAGGAAAAAGTTTCAATACCAGACTGATTTAGTTTTCTTAATGCTTCCCCATCACTATATTTTTTCAAGCAAATGTGACATTTTAAAAATGTTTTTGTGGTAAAATTGGAGCTATTTTAGTGACATAAGTAAGAACAATTAGCTACAACAAAACTCTGGTATTCAGAGCATAGATTTGTACTGACATTTCAGAATGTCTTCCTCTGTGTGCCGTTTCAGATTTTCTTGCAGCATAATGTTAATTGGATTATTCCTCACCACATTGAAAGATAATATGTGTTCTGAATAGATCTCCAAAATCTCAATTGTTTTCTTATAAATGTCCATGTGTGTGAGAAGCTGGAACTCCCTAAAAAGCTAAAAGAAAAACAAGTATTTGGTATTATTGCAATCTTCAAAACTGAAAACAACATGAGGTGCACACTTTGAAGACAGGATAAAACTAGCTCAGTATACTAAGATGATAAATTTGAGGGGATGGTTTAATTTCTTTTCAAAGCAGGGAAGAAATACATCAAGTAACACCAAAATACTTGAAATAACCACTGGTGTGGTGTGTGGCATCTTTAACACAAGACTGGTGAATCTTTTAAGCTGGGGTTAGCAGCAAAAAATGAGTTAGATTAAAGAGAATTATGTTAGTGGATACTTCCCTGGGAACATCCAGTAAAATACCTGCCTACGGTTATAGCACATCCATAACATAGAATTCAATGTCATTATTAAAAATAGCTCTTTTACCTGATAAGGGCATCTTAAGAAAGGAAATAGTCTAAGAATGTCTTTTAAAGGTGCCTTATCGCTGATCATCTTTCTCCGTATTTCTATTGTCACATTCATTCTGTCATCCACTTCTTTCCAGTTCCTCTGAGTTTTCATATATTCTTGCTTAAGCCACTTAATGTGTACATCCATTGCGCTGCCCTCAAGATGAACAGGTTCTTCCTATCAAGAAATGAAGGACAGAATTGGAAGAAATCAGCTAGCCTTTTTATCCCGCGTGGCTTATGTGATTTGAGGGAAGTCGAGCAGAAAGTACCTGTAGTGTGATTTCAGTACGAGCTCTGAACTCACCCTCATATTCTGATTTTCATATAATAGTATAGCTATCAGCCAAGTCTCACAACCCCAAATTATGTGAAATTCCTATGCCTGTGTCTAGTTTGCCTAATTATGGTTTACTGGAAATTAGTAGGCAGTTCTAATGATGACTCAGTGTTTAGGTCTGTATTACCAAGAGAAATAGTGTTTTTTTCTTACACATGCAGGTCCTAAAAGCAGGACACCTAACTTTTGCATTTATGCGACTGAAATGTTTACAGGCAAGGAGCCCAGCTGAACTAAGAAAACTCTTAATGGGAAGAATTAATCTGAGCAGTTTGACTGTTACTGTTTTCAAAAAGTTATTTTGTACTTGAGAATAGTTAACAAACTTTCTCAAAATTATTATTATTGTCCCTGCTGTAATTCCAAACCCAGTAATTACTACAAGGAGGAGTGGCTATGCAAAACCGTACACCAGTGGCAGTAGCTTGGGGCTGTTTAGTTTCTATCAGAGGACACAGTAATTTTGCTTACTGAAACAAGCTGAGAGGACATACAGATGCACTGTTGGTATCGTTACCACTCTCAGGCTGCATTTACAATTTACCATGATGATAACGACTAAAGGATCTCTCCCTGTCTCAGACCCACGGGCCTTTAATCACATTTTCTCTCTCCTGCACAGCTGAGAAGGAGAGTGATGGAGCGGCTTTGGTGGGCACCTGGCCACCACCCAGGGGCAGCCCACCACAGTATTACAACAGCAATGTTGTTTGTCACCAACTTGAGCAGGCATTCCTATACTCTTCCTCACTGCACAGAAATAGAGGGGGTCAGATGATTTAGTCCCATGGTCTCCACTACCTGGCTGGGAAGGGTGCTGGGAAAATATATAAAGTAATGATGAGTATGTAGTGGTACTTGCCATGAGTCTTGTCAAGATCCCGCTGAACGAGGTTTCATGGACTTCCAAGGGTTATGTCTTTATATTTAATAGTCTTCAGTAGGCATTTTCCCTTTATTTCTCCCAGTCACTTTTCCAGCTCTCATAAAATCGTACCTCCCACAACATCCTGTGTTAAATTTGGCAATTTAACTTAAGCACTGTCAGAAGAAATGCATTCTTTTTTTTGTTTTCTCCTGCTGCTTCTGCCTTCTAATTATCGTACTGGATTCAAAACCTATTCACCATCTCCTTGCTGCTGTAGTTTTATAGATGTCATATTCTGTCCTCAGCCACCTCTTTTCCAGCTGAGACTGTCCTAAGCTATTCAGTCATTCCACATTAAAAAAATAGTCCATACTTTCAGTTCTCCTTGCTATTGTCTTTGGATATTTTCTAATTTCACTACTGCCTTTATGAAATGGGCACAGCAAAACTTAAAATACTAGTTGAGATGCTGGGACATCACAGTCGTATACAGAGGAATAATGTGTTCGTTGTTTCTTTCCCAAATAATTCTGAGCAGTCAATATACTTCCTTGGACTGCTGTTTAGCATTGTGCCAAATTTGGCATAATATAAAAATATAATTTGTGAATGGTATTAATAAGCTCAGAGTCCATCACTTTAAATGTAATCAGGACTGGGTTTTCTCCTTGGCTTTTATTTTTCATTTATCATTATTGAATTTTATCTGCTGTTTTTTTTGTCCATCACTCAGTAGCCTGGGGTCCTTCTGCAAATCTCCAGTCAGTCTTTATCATTAGTACCCTTAGTAGCATCACCACATGTGGTCAGCAAACGATTCTCCTTATGCCACATCATTTAGAAATATATTGAACTGCATAAACTAATAATTAATAATCTCTTCCTCCATAAAACCCAACTACTTCTGCCTGGACATCTTTGTTCTATCTTGTAACTGTTAATCCATGCAAGGATTCCTTCCTGCTTATTCTCTCAGATTACGTCCTTTAAGAGCCTTTGAAAGGCATGTGGTGAAATCTCTTATGGAGTCTCTATATCAGCTGGATTTTCCATATCCTCAGGGTTGTTGAATACTTCAAATAACTAATGAATTTATGAAGGATTACATCTGTTTACAGAAACTTCCTTGATTCCTTCCCAATGTGTTCATCTTAGATGTCCTAACACTGCCCACGAAGAATGGTCCCAGTAATGTGATCGATCGCCTGAATTTCTCTTCTGAGCATCCTTGCAGAGTCTATCCAGTTTTTCTGGTATGGCTTTATATTCTGTGGGCCCTCTTGCACTGAAAGAGTGCAACCCAAGCACTCCTGTCCCTTAACAGCATCAAGCTTCCTGCTTCTCATTTGGTTGAAAAAGCCTTTATAACCAGTGCAGAAAAGGCAGAAAACCACAAAAACAATTCTGTGTAAATCTCCAGCAGATTGCTCACAGGCATCAGAGTCCTGTTTTTCTGCTAGCACTTCACCTCTGCAAGGTCCCTGCATCACTGCCTCATATTTTCTGCTGTCGAATTTATATTTGTTACTGATGGAGTACCATTCCAGCACTCACACATCCCAATTGGGCTGTGCCGCTGTTCCTTAACCTGCTCACTTGCACTAGGTGAGATGGACTGTCTCTTGCTTCAGCATGGCCACTGCACAAAACCAAGGTCTGGTCCATTCTTGTCAGTTGCAAGACCCTCCTGCTTTCTCATCCATGTACACACATGAACTTTGACAATTGTTTGGGGTTTATAAATTGCATTTCTGTTTTCTACTCTGGGTAAGAGCTAGTTTGAAGTCTCTGACTCCAAACAGCCCTGTTACTACTGGCTTCTCCTGTGGGTCAGCTTCCAAGACTCTCGCCCATAGAGCAGGAACTTTTTCAGCAACCTGATGCGCAGCACAGTGCCTCATTTCCAGGGGAGCTGTCACCTTCAGTGTCTCACTTGCAGAGGCAGGAAAGCAAAACAAACTCAAGCCCGTGTGCTGCAACCACAGACAAACTGACTGGGTTGCTTAGAAACAAACACGGCGGAGAACAAGTTGTGACCTTTACTCCAGCTTATCTCCATCCTCCTTGTCAAGGCAAACACCGCCGGAGTTGATGGACTTTCCATGTACTCAGCTCTGTCCTTGACAGCTAGCTTAGCTAATGACATTATTAATTAGCTAAATGAGAC
Organism: Eurypyga helias; assembly: GCF_000690775.1. Lineage (NCBI taxonomy): Eukaryota > Metazoa > Chordata > Aves > Eurypygiformes > Eurypygidae > Eurypyga > Eurypyga helias. The sequence continues at coordinate 87,814 of NW_010270435.1, forward strand.
CATTGGACATTTTTGTAAGCATCAATGGCAAGTCACCAATGCAAATATGGCAGTAGTATAAGGAGGAATTGCTGTCGTACTTACCTGTTAGGAAAAAAAAAAACAGTGATGGAAGTCCAAACTTCATCGTGCAAATCATCCGTTACACACGAGTAACACAAACAGAAGTTAGTGTTAGAATTGTTTTTTCTTGTAGTGTTCAGCCTGCTTAGAGCAATCACCATCTGTAATCTTTCCATCTTTTTAAGCTTCACTTCTAGCCTGAAGAAAGGTAGTTCTGGACTTGCAGCTTTTTAACACAGCTTGTTTAAACTGGTAGTCTGTGTAATAGATACACATAGACAGCCATAAAACACACCTTAAAACTTCAGTCAAGAAATAGAGCTCCAGAAATGTACCAAATATGTGGTAGCACTGTTCAGATACCAATTAATGACAGTTTTCTACTGACCTTAGTAGCTATTGCTGTTTCAGAAATTACTTCTTGTTTATTAAAGTTCAATGGAAAGATAACAAATAAGGTTTATGTATGTACCTTGAGGATGGGCAGTGGCAAGTATGGTGTTGTGCTGGGTTCAGCCAGGACATTGCTGTTTCAGAAATTACTTCTTATTTAAGTTCAATGGAAAGATAACAAAAAGGGTTTATGTATGTACCTTGAGGGTGGGCAGTGGCAAGTATGGTGTAAAACACTCGGGGTGTCATACAACAATACTGTGTGCAGTGAAAGAGCAAGTGAATACTGAGTTCTAGGGTTGGCATTAGCAAACAATGTTGCTATTATTTTGGGGACTCCTTGACTGTATATGGTGGCTTTAATACAGTGGCAGGCCTGTGCCTTTTATATCTAATCACTTTGGTTTGTTTCTGGACAGTTTCACTCCTACTGGGACATACCAACAATAGACTGTAGTATATAGTGCTATGTAAATACAGAGTAGCTGATACCTGGGCACATAGATTTACTGCATCGTTGTGTATTTCTAATTTCAACTGATTTAATGCAAGTGGTGCATGTTTGTTGGTCAACAACAGAACAGAGCAAGGGGACCTCACTGGTGCATTAATTTGAATGGCAGTGACTGTCTTCAGCAGAACCAGTGTGGAATTAGAGAACAATGAATTTAGGTGTCTGTGGATGAGCAGCTGTTTTCAGTCAACCTGTCTGAAAATCTAAAAGGCCAAAGCATTCTGATTTAACTTGTTCATTATTTCTAAGAATCGTTGCATTGAAATACAATCTGAAGGTTTTTGATAGAGCAAGAAAGTTTGGCATCACTTCAATTTTACACAAATGAGTTCTGACCTCAAGATTTATTAAATTCTAACATCAAAAAAAGGTCTTTCTTTTATTAAAAAAATATAAAATACCATGCTGGCAGCAGAATGTGTTCAGGTATGTAACTTGCTTTATAACACAATTTCTATTATCTTCACCCCTTCTTCCCATTTTGCAAATTTGCCTTTTTTTTCTAGTAAAGTGCAGTCAGTGAATAATAATGCAGTCACACCTAAATGCAGGATTCACTTAAAATGTTTTTGGTTTTTTCTTTTTAGTTTTTAGTGTGTGAACAGGTTGATTCTTAAGGTAAGTGGAAAGGTAACTGAGAAGTGGCTTTCTTTTGGGGGAATGAAGTTCTTTCAGTGGGACAACAGTATTTTAGATTTTATTGGAGAATGATTCCAAGTGTGATTTAAAATCATTTATAGTTAACTAACATTGCTGGTATGAACAGGAAGAATCTGGGTTTGGAAAGCTGGTTGCTGAACCAGTCTATCAGCCTATCACATGCTAAGTTAAGAAGGACTCTAGATCCTCTCCACTTAACCATCAAAGTGAGAAAGCTCGTTACAGCACAGCAAGGTTCCAGTAACATTTTGACAATAAGGTTAAAGCTCGCTTATTGCAATACTGTAGAAAAGCCATCCTATCTAGACCAAAGCCAGAATCTCCTGGCTCAGTGTTTGAAGAAAAGAAGCCAAAGCTAACAGTTCAGTATATAGGCAGGACAAAACTAGAAAAATAGCCACTTTAAATGAGGAATCCTTCACTCTTGAGGTCACCCAACCTCCTCTGGCCAGATGTTCGGTTGTGTCACCAGTAACATCCATTTCTCTTTCAGTGATAAGGAGAATGTTAACTGGTGACCTTTAATTGTTTTTGTATATAGAATTTTGTCTTATTTAGCAATGTACATATTTAGTTTAGAATGTAAAGAATTTCCTTTCTTTTTAAATAATAAAAGTTTAATATATTAAAAAAAAAATATTTCTGGAACAAAACAAGAATTTACCTCAATGCCTTTAAAAACCAAGCTGCCTTTTTGTCATAAGCACATGAGAAATACAGCAGAATAGAGAAAAAGGTCAAAGGGATGCATAAAAGAAGTTAATGAGGTAAGCAGGGGACAGCCAGTACTTGTCTGTCAGTGTAACCTACACCTTGCCTGAGGGATGGTGCTGCCAAGGCTCCTAGCCCTTCTCTTGTATCCACACGCAAAGGACGACAGCAATAGGGAGCCCATCTCTGAGTACCCATGCCCACAACCACCCTTAATTTCTTGGCATCTCAGATATCTGTGACTAAAGCCACTAGATCTAGGAGCCACTCAGGTTGTAGGACTCTTTGCCTACACTCCAGATGCCTTTTGGCAGCAACCTCCAGCTGATATACTTGGAACCATATACAAGTAAATTGTCTTAAGATGCTCAAGTTAAAGCAAGAAATACACACATACATAAAACAACTAGACTCTGAATCCCTCGTGTCTCCCATCTCCTGAAGCAAGAGGATAGTTAGTCATTTGGTCAGAGACAGGTTTTTAAATAGAGACCCAATTCCTTAATGTCCTTTTGATGTATCATGGGTTTTCCCAGGATAAAAGACTTATATTACCATATTCTTGTAAAAAGCCCCAGCTAGTGGGGCACTATCATGAGTCAGTGCCACAGTCAAGGAAGAGGAGCTGATACATTTCTGTGGGGAGGAAGCGAGCAATTCTTACACATAATGTGCATCTCCAAGTTCTAAGCTTTCAGTTACTCTTGAAAGCCAGCATCCTAAATCCTAAAAGTCATTAATGTCGACACCAAAGTAACATGACTGCCTTATCATGGAATGATGGAAGCTCCCTTGTTGAGGACAGCAGGAACGTCTTGCTTGGTTTTTACAAGGGTTTACACCAGGTCCTGAATGGTAAATGTAGCCTAGCTGTTGCTAACAAAGATCAAGATGGCTTTTTTGAAGAATGCCAACAGGACCTACTGACTCCTCGGTTTGAGAGCACGAATAAAACAGGACCAGTTAAAGGGATGGATACGAGGATGCTGCACTGCCAACCATGGATTCAGTTTCCTCACCTGGGATGCTTTGGGAATATTCCTTTGGATGGAGACTAATCTGCCTGCTGGAAAGGGTAGAAAGCATGCAGTGGTCCTCGGACAGCACTGCCATAAGGAGATCTGTCAGAACAAGCCACTGGATGGCTGCCTTAGCAGTAATCCCACCCTGGCCACAAAAAGGACATCCGGTTTGCCTTTCTTACTTATTTTCAGGTGTGACCACCTTTCTCACAGAAAGTACCTCCCATTTGCAGCAGATGAAGGGCATTATCATTACAAAGCATTCTCCCCTGGATTACTGCAGCTCCAGGATATTTGCCTGACTGTGGAATGTGACTGAGGAAGATTCTCACACCATAGCCATAGAATTTGTTAATTAAGGAGACTTTCCTGATCAAGTTCTGAATATCCCTGAGACATGGAGGCTCCTATTCATGTCTATGTCAGGCACAGTCCAGGCTTCTTTCCAATAGTGGTTCAACCTGATGAATATTTGTAGGGAGCATCATTTTAAGCAAAACTGCCTTCAGTGACAATGGGTTCATGTGCTTACTTACCATCATTTTATGGCCCTAAACACTGCACTTGCTCAAGACCTTTCCTGTGACATTAGCCACTCTAAAATGAGTATAGTCTTCAGTTTTGCTTGAATATAATGTTCTCTAATGAGGAGCACATCAGCAGATGTTTTAAAGAAACTGGACGAGAAAGCCAGATGGTGCACCTGGAAGCAATGTCCTGCATGGGAGGTCAAGTAATGCTTGTGCTGTCTTTGGAGGAGGAATGCCTGTTGGCAGGTAATGGGGTGTGGACAGACCAAGGGGCGGCAAATGTCATCTGTGGCTCTGGACACACCCCTAAATGACACAGGAAGCTTGTCCTGGCAAGCAATGTTGGTTTTGGTGGTTTGTGGGGTTATTTTGGTTTGGTTTTCCCCCCCCCCCCCACATAATTAATTTGAAAGAGCTGTTAAGGATGTTATTAGTAGTAATAGTTTTATTGCTTTTTTATATCTAAAAAATGCCAGGTACACCAATGAGGCATTTCCTATTAGTAAATATTCTTTTTATCCGTTTCGTACCATTAACAGTCCAAGATTATACTGACACAAAGCACGTTTGACAGAGTTACATCTTACGACTGTTGAGAAACTAAAGCTCGATATAGAAGTCAGCTGTGTGGCTGGTAAGTAGGTCATCTGCTGGGAACAGCTGTACTCTTTTATCTGCACTGCTTGCCAGTTGGCTTTGACCTATAATGCCCTAAATGTCCTTCTCTGCCTGTTTAAGAGAGAGCTGGTGACACAAAGGGGCTAGGAATCCTTCACTGATTATTCTCCAAAGGTCTCCTTAACCTAGAATTCATTTCCCACCCTTTTACCTTAAATAATCATAATGTGTTGGCTTCTGGTCCACACAAGGCTGATCTGTTCTTCCAGACATGGAAAAGGGTTGAAGGCAAGGGGATCTGGCTAATGCTATTTTGAGTATCATTTGGGTTTGCCTGTGGTGTTGGCTTCTAGACCAAATATTCATTTTTGAGTCTAAGACTGTTCAGCAGTTTAAATTTATCACAAAGTAGTTGGTGCCAAGGATTGGCAGAAAGGTGCCTTTATGTATTCCTAAATATACAGAATTAAAACCCCCACGCTGCATTTGTTTAAAAGAGTATTACACAAACATCTTGTTGAGCTGTGCACATTTGTAGTGACATAATTTAGGATCTCAGAGCCAGACATGCCTCCTTTCAATGTAGAAACACTTTTAAAACTAAAAAAGCTGTGATTGCCTCAGTTTTGTGGAACTCATTCTTAAGCCTTAATAGGCCCCAGAAGTGTTAATTCCTGCACTTATATTTATATTTTATTTATATATATATGTTCAAGATACTGGAAAAATGAGAGAAAGAAAGGAAAAGTTGTTCAGGGATGCTCAGCATCCTTGCCTCCTTCGAATTTAACTCTTATTTGCTCACAACATTAAGGCTAGCAGAAAACGCCTAGGACTTTAGAAGGCATCATAGAATCACAGAATGGTTTGGGCTGGAAGGGACCTTAAAGACCATCTATTTCCAACCCCCCTGCCATGGGCAGGGACACCTTCCACTAGACCAGGTTGCTCAAAGCCTCATCCAGCCTGGCCTTGAACACTTCCAGGGATGGGGCATCCACAGCTTCTCTGGGTAGATAGAACATGCTTTCTTCTTTAATTTCTAAAGCAAACAAGGGAAGACCAGTGATGGCCTTGGGCAATGCAGTTAAAAAGAGTGGTGATGCCTAGTTTACAAACACACGGTGCAGTACAGTTATACCTTCTCTATAGAAAAATGAAGTTGAGCATGCAGTCCCTACAGGATCACTGCAAAGCCCTTCTCAGCTAGCTGATGTGACAAAAAAGACCCATATTTGCCCTTTTCAAGCATTAGCAGATAAAGAATGGCTCTTATTGCATGCACAAAACCAGGAGCTTATCATTTTTCCTTTACTGCATGCAAGACTCTCTATTATTTTGTACCCAACTTAAAGGTTTCTTACTTCACACATACTGCAAATCTTTCAACTAAAGCAGGCAAAAAGAGAGAATTGTTTATTCCTGCACACATTAATCAAAAGGGGATAAATAGAAAGTACTTCTAAAAAAAGTCCCAAAACCCAAACATGTATCTGCATTTTGGGTAGAAAACTACAGCTACCTTCAAACACAAAAGCAATGTATGCAGAAATGCATATCCAGTAAACCGCTTTGCTCCCCTAAGTACATGCATCTGGTAAACAGCAGGATGGACATGTGTAAACTATCATCAAATATCTGCTTACCTATCTTCTTTATCACATTTTTTACGATTGTTCAAATTTTACCACATTTAATTGCATTACAAGGAAGAGTGAGGAGCACTGGCAAAGCATAACTGGAACCTTAATGTATTTATGAAAGTGTCTAAATTAATTAGTATGCCTCAAACACTGGACAGTGATAGCTCTCTGAATCCTCTAAATAAAGGGATATACAGCAACTGGATGCATACATTATTAAGCATCCCTATGGTTATCACACATTAACACAAACAGCTTTTACGTAACAAAGTGCAATGTGACAGTAGGATATGGCCATTTGCCACCAGCTCAAATATCTTTACGTTCTTATTTGTACAGAGGTTTCAGCTTTTAGACATAAGCCTCTATTGTTTGGGTTTTTTTGGTTTGGGTTTTTTTTTTTCCCACTCTAACTGGAGGTATATAACCTAAACCAGAATGGGAATATTGCATTAAAGAAAGCCCAGAATTTTCTGTCGAATTGGCAACAACTCTATATGACAACAAATTTGCAAGGCATCTAGTACTGGGTTTAGCTCTGCTGTTGATACTTAGATATCCAGAAATTTAAAAAACAAACAAAAAAAAAAAACCAAGAGTCTGGCTATAGAATGATCTCTATACAAAATGAGACTAAATAGGATGAGATCACTTCGTTTCCCCCTTTACTAGCTGGTGGCCTTACCGTCAGCAGGGGAGCTGTAAGACACAACTCAGTTAAGCGCCAAAAATCTTACCTCCACCTGCAACCGGATGTTACCAGGTTTGTTTTCAGCAAACGAAGATTTCCTGGTCTGTCCTCGCCTGTGGCCAAACTTGCATTTGTTCCTCAGGACTTGCTCATCATCTTCAATGGGTCTCCGCACATATTTGAAACGATCTTTAAGGGCCCGTTTCCATAGCAACTGCATGGGGAAAAAAAATTAGTCTGTCATTACCTGTATCTGTCAAGAATTGCCCCATTCCTAAAGCAGGTCACTTTCTTTTATCTAACTCTACTTTATTAAAAAGTGTTTGCCACTAAGCAGAAAAAGACTGGTAGGGTGACATCGGCACACTGATGGCTTCAGGAACGAAGGAAACACAGCACCTGTGCAACATGACTCTATAGCAACCGAACAGTGGGGCTACTGGCACCGCCATGGTTCATTAAGGATGACAGTAAGGGTAACAGAATCAAAAGGTTAGATTTATCCAATAGAACCAGAGCTGTCAGTGAAACCACAGTGTACTTTCCTTTTCTCAGCTCTGAGGTTGGGATGCTCCGTTCATGACATCATGTCATGCAACCACACAGAAAATCAGATCAGCTCACTGATGCCACAGAAAACTAATGGGTTGTTTTTTTTGAGTGGATTATTTTTGGTCTATCTCTGACAGCATCTGACTGGTTGTGCAGTTGTACAATCATTGTATCTAGCACAAGATAGCGGGAAAGACACAGCGGGGTGCTCCCTTTTGCAGGGAATCTACAGTTACCCTGGATCAAGTGTATTATTAAATTGAACTCAAAATTGCTGAATTAAGAGGATCATTTAAGTAAGTCCTAGTGTTTGTAAGACTCCTCAGGGCTTGTAAATTGCAAATTAAAGGCAGTTCTGCACTGTAAGCGGACGCAGTCCCTGTTCAACGGAGCCATTCATCACTTCTTGGTAGTCAAAGACAGAGTTTATGTGGTCCCACTGTGTCTTCTTTTAACTTGGGTACTGAAAAATCACTTCTGAAAATTGGATGGACAGCAACTTCCTTATGCGCCCTTATGGACAGACGGCTGCTTACCTGATATCCCTGGCTGGGTGTCCCATGGCAGGACGCAGCCATGCTAAGTACAGACACACAGGGAAGCAACTGCCAAGCAAAGGTGGTTAAACTTGTCTGCAGGCAAAAAGTGCAGTTGTGAATATTGAAGATGTTTTGTCAGATCCTGAAAAGCTACTTCTTATTACAGTTATTGACGGCATTTCAGCAGTCAGAGGAAACAAAAAATTAGTCAGAAAAGTGGCTGTAAATGACAAGATGTGGCAAGAGAGATTCCAATAGCTGTTACCTGGCTTTCTAAACTTTATTACAATACTATATTCACTTAATACTGTACTCAAGCCTGTACTCACTGACATACTAAAACACAATGTAAACAGAAGAATGATTACACCATATTTTGTACTAAATGGTGTCCTTTATTAGTCAAGGTCACATGAATTTAAGGGTTAACTTCGGTGTAAACCAGAATTTAGTAAAAGTAGACTAAGTAGCACAGTATCTTTCTTTGGAGCTAGTCTGACATTCCTGCCTTTCTCACCCACGGGATACAGAAGGAAGGGTCTTTTCGGAGACGGTGATGAAGGCAGCGTGATCTTGCCTTCTCCGGCTGAACATACTGCTCCCACCTCCCTCGGGTACTAGCTGACTTACAGGCCCTCAATCCTAAAAGCAAGAACTCTATTAATGGTGAAAAATGACAGTGGAAGAGCGATGAGAATACCGCCCCAGTGGCATCTGCCTTGTCTTTTCTTGAGCAGAGCGGGGCCAGCCAGGGCAGGTGTGCCCTTCCTGAGGGGACAGTCTCTGTCACCCACCTACGGGCCCTTGCAGAAGGACCGTCTCAGTGCCAGTCACATCTGAGCACCCAAGAACTGGAAAGAAAACAAACCCATCTGCATTTCTAGTATGTAAACTTCAGGCTTGGGGTTCTGACAGAACAGGAGTCATGTTGTCACTAACCTAAAGCTAATGATTAGAAATAGAGTACAACTGCTCACCCAGTCTTCTCACAAGGCCTATTTACAGCCTCAATCTGAGTATTACACCCCAGCACTGTTTTCAAAAGCAGTAAGGTGACTACCTGACTTGGAAATCCCATTTGCTATCTGCCTGAAACATTGATTGTCCTATATACGGTTACAATTCTGGCCCTATGCATTTACATTTTGATGCAAATACCCCAGCATTATACGCTTAGCAAAATTTATTTGAGTCATTGTTATTTTAAGGCTGTTAAGAAACAAGCAAACAAAAAGCTTCAGTTTAATGCTTCTCTGAAGTGTTCAACAGATGTTAAAATATTTTAAAACATGATCATCCCAGAATACATTACCAGCTGACAATTTAAATATCCCCTTATTTGAGTTTTGAGCAGTTTCTTTCTTTTGAAAACCTTTGTCTGGCTAGGAGACATTTTTGCTTATTCTTTCGTATGGAAGAATATGCTGACACCTATACAGAGCTTTAAATATCCCCCAAAGTTCAAAACATTCAGCTGTTTCATCCTCCTGTCCTCAGATAAATTAAGAGTTTTAACTAAATCTATTTCTGTAATAGGATTCTCATAAGCTTATCCAAGTCCCTTCTCACATATCTATTTCATGAATGAGACCATGAGTGGTTTCCCTAGTGGGTAATGCATCTTCTGAAAAGGATGCTTTCATTACCATTTTTGAGCTGATAACTTTATTTTCTATTCATTCCCCGCCCCCACCAAAAAAAGCCCAAACCACCCCAGGAAGGTTTACAATGCTTGCAAGGGAGCAGAAGGATTAGTCTGTGTCTATCTGACATAGGAGGGAAAGGATTACATGCAGATTAAAACCAGTAATTTACTAGCAAATAATCATTTTGTGTGCAGTGGTTACATAAATCGGGCATGTCAGCACTGGGAATCCGAGTTTCAACAGCGTCACGGCACTGGTCCGCAGCACTGTGCTCCAGGGAGCAGCTGACACCAAGCCCACCGGCAAGCAGTGCAGATGAGGGAACCCTCTCTTTTCCTCCTCATGTGCGGTTGTCTAGAAATCATACAATTTTCAGCTGTTGGCTGAAATGAAATGAGGGATGTGACTCTTTCCAATTGGTTAGTTGTAGCCCTTTAAAAAAAAATAAACATAAACAGAATAATACCTTGCCAGGGGTCAAGAAACAGTGTCATGCCAATTTTCTTTTCACTGCTGGAACTATGACCTTAGCTTTTTTAATACAACCTATTTGTCTGTAACTACTTACAAATGGTGTATTAGTTACTTTATAGATCAGAAATCTGATAATCTATTTAATGATTAAATGGAGATTAACTTTTTTTACAGTTGTATATGTTATTTTAGGGTAACATTGTTCTTTAAGTAGAAGAAAACCTCATGGGAAAAATTCCTTAGGTAAACACCTTACAGCACTTCTCTCTGAAAGCTAATCTTGGAACAGGGTGGGGAAATCACTTTCATTCCAAGTTCTCCATAGACCTCTTAAATAGTTTTGAATATGAAATAATTTAGTTTTTAAAATTTTTTTAATTAAAATGATAGTATTTCAGATATTTTTTTTCTTAATTCCTGCTTCTTCAGTGACCTAGTAAATAGCTTTATTTTTAAATTCATAGAATATAAGTGGCTTATTTGTAACCTTATATTTAGACTTTTTAATTTGGGATCATTATCATCATTCAAACAGTATTCCATTAGATGTCCTTTGCAAGGACTGATGGCACAGAAGCATATTTTTCTTTCCTGCAAAATTAAATAGGAAACCTTTTAACCAAGAAAATTATGGGTAATCTACTAATAGATCTCGAATCACTAAACATTTAATGACCTCTCATTGCAACAATGAGATTGAAAATATTAGACTGTTTCTACATAATGAACACGTTGTTTAAACTAGTTGTTTGAAAGAGTTTGGAGTTGTAAATAAGAAGTGTTCTGTATTAAAAAAAAACCAAAACACAAAACCCACAACCAACAAACCAAACAAAAACAAAACAAAAATAAACCCCCCAAAACCCAAAACCAAACCCCCAAAAAAAAAAAAAGGAATTGTATAAGTTTGCAAGTAGATACGAAAATAATGGTATGAATTTAGTCAGCCATGTTTGTATTTTTGTTGTTGTTCCTCTGTGTTTTCTAGCATATCGCAGAATCACAGAATGGTTTGGGTTGGAAGGGACCGTAAAGACCATCCAGTTCCAACCCCCCTGCCATGGGCAGGGACACCTTCCACTAGACCAGGTTGCTCAAAGCCTCATCCAGCCTGGCCTTGAAGACGGCCAGGTCTTTCCCCTTTCCAATTTCATTTCCATGAAAATGTTCCACCAATAGTGCTGACATTTTCAATTCAGTTTCTCCAAGATTTTCATTACATCAAGTTCTTTGCATTCCGATTTTCTGTTCTTGGTTAGACAAAAAAGCCAATTTTGCAGTGTTAAGACCTCTCGGAAGCTCGGGGGATGAGCTTTCCCCTGTCTCAGGCAGAATGTCCCAGGGGCTGCCTCTGCCCACCCACGTCGTGCACAGATGTGCATACCAGCCGTGGAAGAACCCACAACAGTTTCCACCGCATCCTTCCAGCGGCCAGGACATATCCATTTCTGGTGAAGGGCTTTAGAGCATAGGACTTGGGAGTCAAAAATAAAATCACATCACTGACACCTTCTCAGGCCATCTCGCTGAGAGCTACTGCAGCCTTCTGCAGACCCCAGCAGGCACTGTGGCTGCTTCTCAACCCCAAAGGGTAAGAAAGTGCTGTCCTTTTATGCATGAATTTAGTTTAACTGAATCTAAGAATTGAGACGTAGCACAGAAATAAATAGAGAGCGATGAATTAATGTCATTAACAATACAGTGGGATACAGAATTTTGCGTGGCAGAGAACGTCCATAGTGCTATTCCTCTCTTCCCGTGTAGACATCAAGACCACATTATATGAACTGCATCTCCAGAAGTTCATATATATGTTATTTAGCAGCTACTGTAACAAGAATTTTGCTTAAAATACTACTCTTGTGTAACAGTTTTCCCTTCTACATTTAGCTATCAGTCCCCAGATAAAAAGCTCTCTGCTTTACCTTGGAATTATTTTACTGATGACATTTTGCTTAAATACTTTCAATGTACTATTCAAAAATTGTAGTAACTGCCTAATTATTACAGATAAACAACTTCAAGGTGTTCAAAACCTCTCAATAAATAGTATTTTACATTTTACAAGTCCTGTGATTCAATATTGTTATCAGGAACAGCAAGCATCAATTATTATAGTCCCATGCTAGCCTGAGGCAATCTTAAAAGAAAGCCTACAAAAACTTCACTTTTTTGATCTGCTGAAGACACTTTTACTAAAAAAAAGATGAAAGAATTGTGGTTAGCCACTTTTTGTCTGTTGTTCATTTGTTTCTTAAAGGTATATGAAATCAGTTTTATTGCAAGCCTCAAGCTAAGTAGCTGTGCATACATTGTAGGGTTTGTTTTAAGCCATTGCTGTTGTAACACATATCTATCTCAGATCAAGAAAAAAAGAAGTATTTATAGCCTTTATGATTGCGGTGGAAGAACAGAATGTCTAACAGTAGGGCCAACAAAAATAGCAATTCATTTGCACCCCCTCCTCCAAACTTAACTATACAGATATACACCTCTGTGCATTTTTTCCTGCCTCAGCCCAGGCAAATGAGAGGGGCTGGCTCAGGAACTTTACACTAGCAATATTGCAAACTGCTAATTCCAGCCTCCTTGCTTACTTATGGTGGTTGCTTCCAGATATGCTTTCTGGTAGGCTTGAGAGAAATATCAAAAGATAAAAGAACAACAACCCTGAAGTCTTTGCTCCGCCATGTAACTTCTGCCAGCACAAATTCTGGGATCCATCTGGGAAGCGATGAGCTATTTTTCAAAGGATGGAGTTATAAGTAGTTTCACTGGATCTATGGTCCTGCTGTAATTAAAGCCCTTAGAAAACCTAGTTTGAGTATCTCTGTTTAAAAGCAGATTTTAAAAGTTAAGGGCTGTAAAAAGGTCTTCAGACCCAACCTGAATGTCATTCCAGCTCCCCTTCACGAAGGGAGCCAGATGAAGCTGTAGCATTACCCAGGACCCCAGCCGGGGACTTCCACTGGGGTATTCAGAGAGGTATCCTGCTTAAAAATAAGGGTGGACTGTTGCTCTCTGATCCTTCTGTTCCCACTGTCCTCTCCTACATGTGTTTGTTTTCTTTAGTCCCTTCCCTCCTACAATGCCTGGGCTCAGGGGAGAACTAGAATAGCCACCACTCAATCCTCAATTTTTTTTTTTTTTATTCTCAAAATTATTTTGCTTCCTGCAGTAACTGCACATGAGATATATATATATATCTTTATATACATTTAAAGCTAACAATCCCCACTGAGTCTCACAAGTTTTTACAAGATGCTATAAAAGCATCGCATGGCAAAGCAATGATGTGAAGTCAAAAGGTGAACGCTGTCCTCTGAGACCACAGATATGTATTCTGGGCCACAAGAGTGAAAAAATATAGTTCAAATTTAAGTCATCACCTTCCACTGCTTTCTGTTATGTCCCCATTGAGATCCCAAACAGTGTTTTTAAATATATATTTTTAAAATTAGCCCTAGATTCCTGACATACTTAAACCAGTAGTGTTTCTGCATGCTGTAGCTAGATATCTAACATGTAAGTGATCATAATGCATTGCAAGAGCATCAGTCATATGTTAGTTCTCATACACACAATTTTCTAAATGCTTGGGTTCTTTGCTTTTGAAAACAAAAATAAGTCACATTTACTTAAATTTATCCTCTGGGAGAAATCAGTCCAGAAAGAAACTGTACCCAACAAGCAACCAGGGACTTCATGCACAGATCTGCATGATCTCACAGTGGCTTTGAGGAATGGCTCTAACTAGATTAATCTTTATTTAATATAGTGAAAAAAGAATGTGGTTTGCCAAACGTCAAAGTGAAGCTTGCAGCTCTGAATAGAGCCAGTATATAAGAAATGGATATTGATTTCCTCTGAGCTGCGTCATTTTCTTCTGATTTTTTTGGGGGGGTGGGGGGAAACCCCAACAAACCAAACCCAACTTGTATTTTTCAAGACGGAGTACTCTTTATAATACTTACAAAGCCATTCCCATCTTCATCAAGGAACGGGTATGCCTGCAGCAGAGCATTGACAACAATGTTATATTGCTGACTGTTCGGATACCTGTGCAAACAAGGTGGAGATGTAAGAGAAATACTTGCTATTCTAGACAATATTAGACACTGTCTGGAGTCTAAACTGACATATATTAAACTGGCTATTTCCAAGACTGTTGATTCCCCTCCAAATAACAAAGGGAACAGCTTTAAGGTTTGCATGAAGTCTTCCTGTTGGCTTCAACAGGTTTCAGGCCCTTTGCCTCCTCTATTTAAGTGGGTATATTAAAGAGACTGGCTTTACATTCATTTGAAAATTTACTTCTGCAGCCAACTGGTAGTGCCCCCAAATAAATCTAACAATTTTTACTCACAGGGATCCTTCTAGGTATTTTGTCATGTCTGCTTGTAAAAATTCAATAATCCTTATTCTCATACTGTGATCAGGGCATTTTTTTTCTGCTAATATGCACTTGACATCGTAAGGGAAGACTGGCAAAGTATAAGAACTTGTCCACTGCAATGTCTTGCATCTTGCAAAAAATGATTTCAGATTCTTTCTGTAAAAGAAAAGATTATGTCATCATGATCACGTCCTTCTTCTATGAGAATACAAGCAAGACAGAAAGAAAAATAAAAACAAAAATCCAAGACAAAGGAAAGTTATTGCTACAGATATCCGAGGCTTACTCTCTTGGTTTCTACATAAAGGATACCCACAAAAGCTGCAATCAAAACATATGGGGTTAAAACCAGATGTCAGTTGTGAAATGTTTTAATCAGCAGACGCTAGAAGCTGGTCACTAACTGAAAGCAGAGGCAGAGCAGAGGAAGTCACTGGGGACTTGCTACTGTTGCAAAATAACTTTATCTGTCATCATTTATAATGTGTTTGCTACCAGTTCTGCTGACTTAATCGTGCAAGTAAGCTGAACAGCTTAACTGAATAAAATACTACACACGACATTAGCTAAGACTGCCCTCCCAAAGGGGAAAGCAACAAAGGGGTGAAGGCAGGTATCACCAGCACAGTGGCTGGAAACAAAGACATACAGCCCCTAAGTACCCCCAGCTCTCATCCCAGGAAGACCATCAGCGCTATTTACAGATGGCACACCCCAGCTGGGGTAAGCCTCAGGCAGGACATCACCAATGGCAACCCAAGTGCCTCCGGAGAGCCTGCCAAATCCTAATTCTGAAGGAACAGGGAGAAAAGTAGAGTTAAACTGGGCTGGAGGTCAATCAACAGCCACCTAAAAGGTGAAGGTTCTGGCAGACCTAGGCAGCTTCCCAATCACAGTAGTCCAGACTCAATGAAGAAATTTCATTTGAGAGGGTCAAAGACATCTAAAGAGTCCTGTTACGTATGTGATATCACTGCAATTTATGTTTGCTTTATTTTCATTTGAACTCTGCAATTTGGAAACAACTACCAGACTTTTAAAAGAATCTTTAAGATAAAATGCTGTCATTAGAGATGACATATGTAAATGCTTAGATGGTACAAATTAATCTAGATCTCTATATCTGCATTAATTATCTGCATCTCCTTTACATGCACTGAAGAGACATAAGCACTACTGAAGGATGACAGAATAACCAGAAGACATCTAAATCAGACCAGATGTTCTCTCTCATGTATTTCTCTCCACTGATTATGAAGGAAATGAAGATAGCTACTACAGTTGTTGAAATCTGTACTGTATATGTCCCAAGTAAGGAACCCCCTACTTGGTAGGTGAAAGCTCCAGCACAGAGATGTGTGGCTGGACTCGGCATGCTCTGGTGTCCCTCCCAAGCTGCACTAGCTTTTGGGTCTATGAAAGTTACGAGACGGAAATGCTACTAGGCTTCAGTCTAGTCAACAGACACATGTTTTCACTCCTAAATGTCTCCATAGAACCTACAAACAAGAGATAGGTATATAAACAAGAGTTGTGAGGAGTTTTAGCAAGGTCTTCATTGGGAGTTTTAGCTATCCAGCCTCTTCCAGATAAGGGTGTAAAACAACTTTGGGTAGCGTCATCTGATTTACCATGTAAAATGGGTACAAAATGGCCAGGGCTGCTGTCTCTCCAAGCTCACCAGATTTTATGGGACACAGATGGTTAACAGTAGATGCAAACTGTAATGAACTCTGTTAGTACTTTACAGCCTCAAAAAAACGAAAAGCTGTGTGAGGAGTGACAAACATATCCACACAGACACATTCGTGACCTTTTTTGGTGATAAATTAATACAGAGATGGGAAAATAAAATCCAATCCAGATTCTGAAATCACTTGGAAATCTCTCCTATGCAAACAAAGTGCAGATGTTCAATGCAGCATCAATGAAGACCCTGTAAGTTTGAATTCTGTACTTTCACCAACTTTACCGATGAACGGCATGTAGCAGACAGGCTGCAAGTTATTACATGCTGTTTTCAACGTGCTGTCATTTAAACTGGTCAAAAACGTACAGAAGTTTAAAACATGAGGTAATTTGTAGCCGAGCAGCACCAATACTCCTGTTGCTGTTAATACCAGTGATGCTGAATTGCCATTTCAAAAAGTGGAATGGTTTAGCAAGTTCAGTTCAGGCAAATTGAACTGTACTCATTTCCTTGGAGAAAATAAAATTTTCTTGGATTTGGGATGGCTAATAGCCATGGAAGCATGGTAGCTGATCCCTCTACCAGTCCCTTCACATTTGACAGTATAACAAAAATACTCAAAATTTAATTTTACCCAACACAGAAAATACTTCCTTGCTGTTCAAGCAAGATCCAAAAATTCCTTTAGTCTCTATGGTGCAATAGGTTAAATATTTTACCAGCTTTTGCTGAAATCATCGCTGTTAGGCAGTCATGTTAAATATGGGCAGTAACATCTTGCAACGAAATACAGGTTTGTTTGAAAATAGACACAATGACACACTAAACATTATCCCCAGAAAGGCTCACATGAAAACTTATTTAACTAGAATAACAGTTTAGTTAAACTGTAAGTGCACTGGGATTTGTGCATATAGCCAAGACCTTCCTTGATTGTGGAGAACAACATTACAGTTAGAGATTTCGGTACAAATGAATACAGCCTGTTTCTAACGGTCCCTTTCTGGTCTGCTAGCTAACCTGAGACAGAGAGATAAGATCAAGACCCCAAAGTACAAATTCTTACATCTTTTCTCTCAGTTCTTATGATATTTGATGCTGCAGCTACATCAATCCGATGGCTAGCTCCTGCCAAATGTCAGTCACCCTCTTCCCCCCATTGTCACGTGTCTCTACCACTTTCTTACTGGTACTGGGAAGTTTCTACACCTGCAGCAAGTTATTTCAAGGATCTGCAGTGATGAAATTCTTTGTTTCTCTTCCTAGTTTAGATTTCTACCTGTTCAGGTCTCCAAAATGGCTCCCCACAAGGTGAAACAAAACCAGTGCAGATGAAGCAAGCTGGTCTCTTTATGCTTAGCTGCAATATGGGACTGCATCCTAAGAAACATATCCTCAGCAAGGACCCAACTAGCCACAGAGCTTTTGACCACTCAGCTTTTGTAGACGACCTCTTTACTTACTGTACTAAGTCACAGCACTGTTTCACATGGCTGTTTCTTTCTTTGGCTCCATATCAACCTCACACGGCTCACACAGAGCATGTTTACTGAGATATGAAACTATAAAATAACATCATTTTGGGAGGAGCTGTTTGTCTCCTTCAGCACAACCCCAATTAAAACAAACACACACACTCTCCCCCACCTATTTGTATTATGTAAACCCTGGGATCTCTAATCCCAGTGAATATCTTGTTTTATTGCCGAAAAGGCAAAGATTTTACACACTTGTTGCATCATCGAGATAATTTAATGAAGCTTTTAGACTGCACTGAAAAGTGGTGAATGAACACAGTACCATCGTCTCCAAGATCAGCGTCCTGTGCAACCTCAGGCAGAAAGTCAGAGCTGACTGAATTAGCTGTAACAAGTCAATAAAAATAATCTTATCATCAATATAGACAGCTCAATCAAGATAGCTGTGCTAAGTGCAGTAGATACCTAGAAACAGGTTCAACTACTAGATCATATGATTTTGTAATTTTTAAGCTTCTGAGCATACTGTCAATAAGGATCAGTTTCCTGCATCTATTTGGTTAATTTAGGAAAAAATATGACTTAAAGGCCAACTGAGCACATGCATGAACAGGCTGTGTGGCACATGTTTTTCTTATTGTCTAATTTACTAAAATCCATGAGTTTATGGTACCCATCGGTGCATCTTGTATCAGCTCAAGGCCCAGTACGCCAGAGGGCATGAAAGTTGGGCAGAACCTTGCTGACATCAATGGGTTTCCATGTACAGCATATCCAGATAGAACTCAGCACCTAAGTGGAGCCTCAATACATTCCCATTTTCATGGGTGAAGGTCTATCCTTTCACATGTCTACAGCAAATATCAGCAAGAGACTCCTGTCTGAAAATTTGTAGGCTGGAAAAAAGTCCAAGGAAGAAACAGAGAAGAGAAAAACTGGAACTTGCAGATGTGAAGGAAGAAAAAGCCTGCAGCTGTAGAAAATGTTCCTTTTCTCTAACACATATACGTTGTCATACAGTTAAAAACATTATAAAGTTGTAAAGGTTGTTTCCATCAAAAGGAAGAAATGATGACAGATGATTAAATATCAAAAGAAACTATTTCCCCCCTCTGAATAGTAGGATAAAATAGGGCTTTCTCTCCTATTCAGAATTTTAAGATCTGTGCTTGAAAGATTCTCATGTCTTTCTCTTCATGTGCTTCACTGCTGTTTCCTACTTCCCAGCACAAATGCAGTTTCCCAGTTATTCCCTTGTCGTGGTTTAACCCCAGCCAGCAACTAAGCACCACAAAGCGCCTTGCTCACTCCCCGCCCCAGAGGGATGGGGGAGAGGATTGGAAGGGCAAAAGGGAGCAAACTCGTGGGTTGAGATTCACAGAATCACAGAGTGGTAGGGGTTGGAAGGGACCTCTAGAGATCACCTAGTCCAACCCCCTGCCAGAGCAGGATCACCTGGAGTAGATCACACAGGAACAAGTCCAGGCGGCTTTTTAAAGTCTCCAGGGAAGGAGCCTCCACCACCTCTCTGGGCAGCCTGTTCCTGTGCTCTGTCACCCTCACAGGGAAGAAGGGTTTCCTCATGTTCAGGTGGAACCTTCTGTTTTCCAGTTTATGGCCACTGCCCCTAGTCCTGTCACTGGACACCACTGAGAAGAGCCTGGCCCCATCTTCCTGCTATCCACCCTTTAGATATCTACAAGCATTGATAAGATCCCCCCTCAGCCTCCTCTTCTCCAGGCTAAACAGACCCAGCTCTCTCAGACTTTCCTCATATGGAAGGTGCTCCAGGCCCTTCATCATCTTAGTGGCCCTGTGCTGGACCCTCTCCAGTAGTTCCTTGTCCTTCTTGAACTGGGGAGCCCGGCCCTGGACACAGCACTCCAGGTGAGGCCTCACCAGCACAGAGTAGAGGGGGACGATAACTTCCCTCAGCTTGCTGGCCATGTTTTTCTTAATGTATCCCAAGATGCCACTGGTCCTCTTGGATGTGAGGGTACACTGTTGGCTCATGGTCATCTTCTTGTCCACTAGGACTCCAAGGTCCTTTTCCCCAGAGCTGCCCTCCAAGAGAACAGCCCCCAGCCTGTACTGCTATATGGGGTTGTTTTTCCCCCTGTGCAGTACTTTACGCTTGCCCCTATTGAATTCCATTAGATTTCTCCCCGCCCAGCTCTCCAGCCTGTCCAGGTCACGCCAGATGGCAGCACAGCCTTCTGGCCTGGCAGCCACTCCTCCCAGTTTGGTTTTGTCAGCAAACTTGCTGAGAGTATGTTCTATCTCTAGTGCTTGATGATGTCTTTTACTGTTTCAGTTCCCACTAAATGTAGGAGGAGGTATCCTTTAGACTGAACAAGAAGTTACCTGCAGTTAGCTTCAGCAAGACTAGGAAGTGGGAGCTGACAGACACACTGTAGCTGACCATTTCCCAGATAAGCTACAGTTTCAGCTTTCCCTGCTTTACTCTTGCTGTAGAAGTCATCAGGTTCAGGACAAGCACAAAGTTACAGGAAAAATTAATCAGCTTTAAAGGAAGTTTGAGAGACGGAAACACAACCTTCTTCTAGAAGGAGTTAATATTTTTTGACAGTTTCCATTCTGAGGAGCTGCATCACGTAAGTGAAGGCTTCCAACTCATGCAAGGGCAGCAGCTGTAGGTTACAGACAGGGGAAAGTGCTCCCTGGGGAATCTGAGTGACAGAACTGCCAGCTAAATCAGGCCATTTTAAAGAAACAGGGTTTATTTGCATTCACCCATGTAAGATGTGTTATACTGTATCCAAAGAATTTTAGGTATTTGTGGGTTTGTTATTGTTGTTGTTTTGTTTTATTTGGGTTTTTTCCTGTTGTTTTTATGATTTCACTAGACCTTAACAATTAATTGCAGTTAGTATCTCCTGCGAGTCATCTGTAAGGCTTTGCTTATTTCTGGCATGGGAGAAAGGAGATTGAACAAATACTGTTCCTGCAAACTTTTTTGGAAGAGTCATAACACTGTATCAGTAAATTCAGCTCTCCTGACCTCAGCTGCTCTAAAACATGAGTCCAGATGCCCCAAATTCCAAAATATTGAGGCAACAAGCACAGGAGAGGTATTATTGTGAGCCTTCTCATTTAATTTAAGTTAGTATTCTGAAGCTTCCCACTGCAATGACAGAGACATGAAATGCTGACTTAAAAATAGTGACAGAAATTCTTGTAACCACACAAACTGAAAACCTAAATGTAAAGAATCTCCCCCAAAGCCTACACAAACCACACCTCACAGACAGAGTTTTTATGCAGATGGAGTAACAAATTAGGTGAAGTTTTAAGTAATCATTAAAACAAAAAAAAAGAATAAATTATTTTTCTACTATGATATATCATTAAACAGGGGAATCTCCTACTGAAAAAATAGCTTTAGAAGCATTGAGACAAATTCATAAAAGAAAGATCTGGTCAATCACTATTGAAACTAATAGGCTAGATGTAATTTGTAAACATTAGTTGTACAGGTATAATCGAACGAAACGTCTGATGTCTGTTCTTCTGAACAGAAGAGACAGATGGTTCTTTTCTTCTACTATGGACCACTGTCAAAAACTTAACATATGTTTTTTAAATGGCTGTTTTTCATGTCTGTATGAACTAACTGAGAAAAAGATCACCACATCTACTAGAAATAATTCTAATGATGTCAACAGTAAGGTTTCTGCATAGAAACTAAGCAACTCAGGTTAAAGAGGCACAGTCCAGCTGTGCATAGTTGCATATGTATATATAAGTATATATTAAAAACTAATATTTGCTGTCTCTCATGTAAAGGGAGCAAAATCATCTGCAATAATGGACTAATGGACAATTTTTCAGGCTAGTTATTCTCTCTCTCTTTTTTTTTTATTTTCTTCTCTTTAAAGCACAACCTTGTTTCTGACAAAACAGATTAAACACTGACCAACAGTATCTATGTGTGGGTAATGAGGAATCAAAGGAGCCCTACAAAGATCAGTAGCAGAATGACATGCCAAAACTAAAGAGCACCTCAGGTGTAGCTACCCAGTAGTCAGTGCAATTGCCTGCAGTCCGACTGAGCTAGATGCAAGACTGTCCTAGCTAAGGAGATGTACGACATCGTTAATGTGGCTCTGTGCTCCGCTCACCTCCAGCCCTGATCAGCGTGGTGTTACTAGTGTAAACGTTGTACTAGTGCCTGCTGATGGTTACCTGACCTCAAGAGGGCTTCCAGCAGGCAAACTGGCTTCACTGAGCAAACACATGAGGGGTGATTGGCAACCATGCTGGGCAGCACAGCCATCCTGGAGACGGAACACAAGTTTGTTTTTAAAAGAAATATTCCAATTCATTGTCCTTGGTATCAGCCCCAACTGATGTGGGAACCAGCACCAACATACTGTCAATGCTGGCAATAGGCCTTAGTGGTATATGAACATTTAGCAGGGCCAGGTTTAGTTGAAGACTGACCACATATTCCAAATTCGCAGCAAATAGAGAAGTTCAAGGCAGTCAGGGATGGCCAGAAGATTTGTTATCCTGCTTGTGCACATAAGCCCAGTCTGAGAAAATTACTTCAGGGTGTTCAGACAGTAAATCTGTTACACAGCACTCAAGAGCTACAGAATACGTTTTTATAGAAAGAATAAATGTACAAATAAACCTGTACCAGGACATCACTCGTGAAGGAAAAGAGCTGGACCATCATATTGGAAAGACTGAGAAAGGGCTATGTTAGGGATGTCATTTGATACACAAACACCATGAGGAAAGGGAGACAGGACATATAAACCAACAAATAAAAGGTTTGTATTTCACAGCGGTGTCAGGTATTTACAAGTAATGACAGCCTCTGTCTTAGCAACAAGATAAACACCTGGCTGCCAGGAGTCAAACTGCTGGTACTCCCATACAGAAAAGCAGGTACAGGGGAAATATATTTACTAAATCGTCCTCTGTAGCTATCTTACTGTCTTCATGAAAAAGCACTGCTTCAAGATTCATCTTCTTGGGAGATTAACAAAAAGACTGGCCGTTTTTACTTCTGTAATTGCTAGCAAAAAATTATTCCACTAAGGTAACCTGCAAACCTCATCTGGTTATACATATACACAATTTAAATACATTAAAGATAAAATTATACAACTGCTGCATCCACTTACTCTTTATTTTTGTGTTTAAAAAAATCTTCTTTGATATTTTTGTAATATTTAGTAATATGAAGAGTGTATTTAACACTGTTATTAGGACTATCTACACAAGAAAAATACAGAGAAAATTTGCGCCAATTCATCACTGCTAATAATCTATAAAATCATAGAATCATAGAATGGTTTGGATTGGAAGGGACTTTAAAGATCATCTAGTTCCACCCCCCCTGCCATGGGCGGGGACACCTTCCACTAGACCAGGGTGCTCAAAGCCTCATCCAGCCTGGCCTTGAAGACATCCAGGGATGGGGCATCCACAGCTTCTCCTGGCAACCTGTTCCAGTGCTTCACCACCCTCTCTGTGAAAAACTTCTTCCTGATATCCAATCTAAACCTCCCCGCTTTCAATTTAAACCCGTTACCCCTTGTCCTGTCTCTACAGGCTCTTGTTAAAAGTCTCCCCCATCTTCCTTGTAGGCCCCTTCATGTAGTTCTCCAGGCTGAACAAGCCCAGTTCTCTCAGCCTGTCCCCACAGAGGAGGTTCTGCAGCCCTCTGAGGACCCATGAATTAATTTCAAGCAAAACCATGATGGTTATTGAAGCTGTAGTTGCATGGGGTTTTTTTTGTAAAACACATTTAAACCAACCCCACTGAATTAAACTAACCCATGGCAGAATTGACTCTAGAAGTGCTTACATGAACTGCTCTGCCACCAAATAAATGGGTGAGGTGGGAATTCCCACTAAACAAAAGTAGAAGTTGTCATGGTTCTTAACTGCTTTTCCAAATACGGCCTGGCTGATGAGAAATTGGTACTTACCCTCCTTCCTGTTCAGAATAGGACAGTCCAGAGTGCTTTATTTGCAGAACAACCTCCCTGTATTACTACAGATTCCCTCTCCCCACCAGTTGAGAGTCTGGGTGGGAGAAACACATGCACACTCTAAACATTCCAAATTTAAAGCAATGGAAAAAAAAAACCCCACTACTTGATCTAACAGAAATATCAGATTAACGTTATGCCAAAATAGGAAAAATAGCCACCATTAATCTGATGTGAAAAAACATTTTTCACCTTTGCACGTAAATCCATAGACTGGAACTTAGTGAAAACCAAACCAACCAACCCACTCAGCCAGCTTTCAAAGCATATTAGCAGAATAAACAGTGGAGTTGCTTTCATACTCTAGGCTAAGAATCAAACATTGTATTATAGTCAAGGCAACTTTTTGTTTCTATAATCAAATTTATAATACAAACACCTTGTTCATCCCTTCACAACCTGCTCATAGCTGGCCTAATTCCCTCAAGCACATAAAACATTAACATTTTCCATCAGTTGTTGAAAATGCAGCAAGTACTATAGGGAAAGGAAGGCAGGAAGAAAAGATTAAAACCAAAGTATTGAACCCAGTCTCTGTAATATTGCATTTATCAGCGTGGGTGAAGTGATAGACATATCTAAAGAGCAGCATTCACCTCCAAAACCAGTATATATCTAGGCATGAACCTAGCACAGCAGTTCATGGACGTGAGGAAGGTTCAGTTCCATCCTCAGTCAGTTAAAACTGCTGTTTTGGAGAAAGATATTTGCCAGCTTCTCATTTGGCCTTTAAAGAGAAACCCTCATAAAATTTACTCAGGTCTGCAAGCCTACAAATCATCACAGCTCCACTGACTTTTAGGTCATCTACTACTTCAGCAAGAAGGGGCACTTCCCTTTACCACAGCAGCCTTCCCTCCTCTTCTACTCCTTTGCCCCAAGGTGAATTGGCATTGCTCTTTTGCAGTCCCTTCCCTTTACCAGGCTGTTATGGGACTTTGAAAGCTACTACTGACAACTTCTGCTGAGAACGTTTCCTAAAGCCAGCCTAAACTGGGCTTGTTTAGCCTGGAGAAGAGGAGGCTGAGAGGAGACCTGATCACTGCCTACACCTACCTGAAAGGAGGTTGTGGAGAAGTGGGTGTTGGTCTCTTCTCCCTAATGACAGATGATCGGACGAGGGGGAATGGTCTCAAGCTGCGCCAGGGGAGGTTTAGATTGGACGTAAGGAAGAAGTTCTTCACCGAAAGGGTTGTCATGCACTGGAACAGGCTGCCCAGGGAGGTGGTGGAGTCACCGTCCCTGGATGTGTTTAAGAGACGGGTGGATGAGGTGCTGAGAGATATGGTTTAGTGGCGGACAGATACGGTTGGACTGGATGATCTCTAAGGTCTTTTCCAACCCAGTGATTCTATGATTCTATTCTGGATTATGCTGATTCACACAATTCATTTGAAACCCTTTATACAGCACAAGGCAAATTACTCATATTTAATTAAAAATAAACATCCTTTAGAAGTACAGGCTAACAACCATCATTGCAAGATCATTTTAATGGTTTATTCCCAGGGTTTTAAGTGATTTGGTTTTGTTTCATTGGCAACAATGCTGACAAGATCTTTGGGTCTGGGTTTTTTGTTTTGTTCTTTTGAAGCTCGTATCAGGGTTTTATTTTAAAAGCGTTAACGATGTGATTCAGTAAACCCTCTCCTCTGTTCCCAGAGAGCCTTATCCCTAACTCTTGTCACTTTTTTAAAGTGACGAAATAGACATGTTTACAGAAAGACCTCTCCTTATCTCAGAATATCAGACTGATGGTGAAGCCATCCATCACATCCATGGGGGAGAATTTACAGCAGGCAGATATAAAATGGGGTAATGAACAGCAGAGAAAGGTTCACAAACAAGAAAATTGCCTCAGAAGAGGAGCAGGACTCTTTCAACTGCCCATCTCAAAGGAGAAAAGCATGTGTACTAAAAAAAAAAAAAAAAATCAAAACCACAGCAAAACCTCCTCCTTTTGCCTCCAGGTTTTAAAACAACTCATTTTGATACCCGAGGAAAATGAGCGTGCAAATGGAAGCAGCATGCCTACATTCCCAAGTGCTATATGTAAGGTGACTCAAGCACAAAATGTTTTTTATAGCCATATTGCACTCTGTAATGATTAATTTGCCAGATTGCTATTGAAAGCACATCTGTAAAAGAGGATTTTTAAAAACTAGACAAATAAAGACAAACTAGTATCTTGCACTCTGCATGAGGCAATATGAGATAGTGAGCAAGTACTGAGTATGAAGAAAAGAAACAGGCCAATTGACAATTGCATTCAGTTAAATCCTAATAAATTTCAGTTCCTGCTTTTTTCTAAATAAACCTAAAGCTCGCCTCCAGTAATTAGGTTCACTTTTTAAAAAGTATCTGTTTAGTTGTAACGAAGCAAAAAGAAGTGTTGATATCACTTTCAAGAGGTAAGGAAAATATAGTAAAGGCATTATAAACTCACTTTTGCTTTAGCACTCTGTGATCAATTAGTCCATCTTCGTTTTCAGTTAAGCACAGATATTTTTTTTGCTCCACAGAACCAGAAGAATCTAAGATTTGTCTGTCAGTAGCCCTGAAAGGAATAAAAAAAAAAAAAGGGAAAAAAAGAGTTAAATTCTGACAATTTAAAAGGAAAACTGTAAATAATACTGCCTAGTGATATTCTAACTACTACACAGTTACAAACCACATGAAAATAAACCTCCTTAACATTGAAGGTTAACCGCCTTCTTCACAGCCTGGCATTTCCTGATCTCTGGGAATAACTAATGGAACCATTAACCATTAATGTAACCATTACAATATGTGAGGATGGGGGGAGATTTAGAGTATTGTAAGGTGATTTCTATTCAAATAGAATCTTGAACAAGCATTTTTTCTGAGGGTTAAGCCCATCTTGAACTTTTGGGTCAGCTTTACATTTGTCCAACCTCTCTAGAAGTTCCCTGAATACCACCTAGTCTCACATCACACTGTTCCTGGCTATTTGCTCCACCTCTAGCATGTCACTAGCACCAAAAACTCCAGCGACCCTCTTTGCTATCTATGTGCCAGTCCCAGCCATTGCTTTCCATTTAACCTGTGCATCTACCTCTCTCCCTCCTCATTTTCCTGCGCTCTCTTCTTCACCCTTTGCTTGTAGAAGCCAACATCAACGGTTTTACTGCGCACTGGTGAAAGGCAGAGCTGAGATAGGGGCTACTGTCATGCTGCCAAGAATTCATGGCAGTCATCACCTATTTTTTGCCTTACAGACAAGAAAGGTTGGTGACAAAGCCAGTAGCTTTGCTAGCCAGATGCTGGAGGCTCCATTCTTTCCTGGGCTTGTAATTTCTGACATAATCAATTAGGTTTTGCTCATTCAAAGCTAAAGCTGCACCTCCTGAGATCTGGGGAACAGGGAACAAGATTACAGGCATTGTTCAACATTAGCACATTGTGTACAACCAGATGTCAGTGAACATTGAACACAGAGTCACTTCACTCTACCGAGAGTCTCCAGCTTCTAACTGAATCAATTGGGAAACAGTACAAAAACGTTCTCAATGAGGCCACCAAGGTGACATTATCAGAAGTCTCACTATTGCAAGCGCTGGTGCTGAAACCTTCCCAAGACTCGTTAGAGCCAGGCTCAGGGAAATGTAAACACACATTGAAGAACTCAGCCTCCCCAAATTTATGACACCTGGAAATCTTTTGGGGGATGGCATGGCTTCCTTTCTGTAACTCCTCTCTTCAGAGCCTCTGAACTACAAAGTTGCTTTCCAAACTGTTACAGTCTCAGCTACACTCACACACAAAAAGCTATTACTGGAAGTGACATTAATGTATGCTGTTCTCATGAATCGATACATGTCTTTTTCAACTATCCTCTTAAAATCATAAAAATCCATTATGTTCGCAGTGTGGCTCCTAGAAACAATCAATCTTGGAACTGGAAAGCATCTTTATATTTACCTGGTAACATCTGTATGAGCTCCTCATATGCACATAAACACACTTTCTACTGCATGACCCAGAATGTGTCCACCTTACCAATGACAGACACAAGATGTTATTTCTGCATCCTAATCCAAAATGCTGGAGATGTGTCACATTCAGTGTTCCCTCACAAATCCATTACTTCCACACAGAACATGTTCAGCTACCATACTCAGAATTCTATGTCCAACAAATGACTTTATTTCTGTTCCTAGCAGAGGTGAGCTGAGCAAAACTCACATGCAGACAGAAGTGCTAAGGACACCAGGATAAAGAGGTGGCCAGCCCGGAGTGCACCAACAAGCACTGGGAATAGCAGTCACATGCAAAATGCAAGGAAATATTGCTCTTGGAAGCTCCACAGTGGTTCCAGCTGTCCCAGAAGGAGACTGCTATGGTGCTGCATTCTTCCCTGCCCCTTTGGCTGATCAATGCCCTTTCCACCCTGGCACCGGTACCAGCAGGGTGAGCTAGTTCTGGGAGTTGGCCTAGCTGAGAAATGATTCTGCAAAACAGGAAAGGTGGTTGGTTTTCACCTGGGCTCAAGCAACGCAAAAGAAGAGGTAGGCACAGGCAGACTCTGTTTGCACAGTTGCCCCCTGCCACTGTGGGACCACGTGCTCAGCTATAGATACTACTAACTGTGAAACTTGGTGCGGTGATTTGGCTCATGTGACCAAGATTGCAATTCAGCCTAACATCACTCAGCAATGGAGGAAATGTGAGTTCATTTCACATATACTGTGGACCTATGAATTTTTGGTTTTGTCACATATTCTGTTCCTCTGTGTCAAAGCAGCTTAAAAAGAAAAAAAATTACATTACTTCAAAACAGTGTCTTGTACTCTTTATTCTAGTCATGAGTCCTTGAATTAGGTCAAAAGAAATTATTCTTACAGGATTTTGTTCAAGATGTACTGAACAGATAAAGTAATTTCAAATTATGTTACTAAGACAAGCACTCAAGAGTTAAGAAACGAGTTACAGCTACCTATGTATGAGAATACAGGTTTTAGTTTTCTAATAAAATACTATTTTTACTGCAAGATCTTTTTCATCATTCTATATCCCAAATAGAATAGAACAACTTGATTTTTTTATTCCTCCTAAAATAAATGACTAAACGCATTCTTAAACATGCATGAGTTTTATTCTGTAGTTTTTGACTCTGACACAGAATGTGTGTCAGAAACAGCAGCTAATTTACCTAACTTCCCTGTAAATAGAGGAATACCAGTCTCTTATTTTCCAGGCAAGAAGACTAGATAGGGAAAAAAAAATTATATTCACTAATATTTGAGATTTCCAGCATTTGATTCTTTTTTTTTTTTTTTGATTCTGCAGAACTTCCCAGAAAAGCTGCGCCCTCATACTACTGCAACTACGCAGTCTTTGGGGGACAGTAAGGCTTAAGTTGCACAACTTGAGAAGCACACAGGGAAAGGTCGTGTCTGAGATAAAATCTGGCCAAACATCCCTGACGAAGTCAAGGATGGAATCTAGATATCCAAATCAGCATTCAAACTGTGCTAAGCATAAGGACATGTTTTCTTCTGAACCCTCCTGCTG